>NW_015635037.1:1199060-1231757 GCF_001515625.1 Sinocyclocheilus rhinocerous | reverse complement strand
GCCAAGTGGAGAAAATTAACAAAACTTAATGTTGAGCATAAATTGGGTGTGGGTCCTTTAAGATACTGTGTTTGCAACACTTGCTTTACGGTGCTCCAGCATGTAATACATGTGGGTGGATTTCAGTATGAGCAGAGCAGCGAACGCAAACTAGTGCTCTGGGTTTGGTGCCATTATTCTGAATTTGGCGAGGTAAATGTACATTCTTACAGAAGTTGTGAACGAATTGCATGACCTGTGTATGTGAGCATAGTATGTTAATAATAAATGTTTCATGGATCGTTTTTAAGGACGTTTATGGATTGCATGTGTGAGGTGGATCGGGTTTGATCACGTTTTGGGACATGTGCAAGGACTGGGTATGTACAATGAATATTAATGAAGTTTAATTCTTCTTTAAAGTCCAGTGCATTTGCCTGGTTGTAGTTGAATCTGTTACATTGGAATATGCATGTTAAAAAAACAGTTATGAGTGTTCTTAAAACATTTCATACCTTGATAAAATGATTAGAATGTATTAAAAGACGTGCAAGGACTGGCCTCTACCGTATTTTATTTAATTTTATTTTATTTTACTCCATTTAATTTCATTCTAGTGCAATTCAGAGAGACTGAATCTTCCGATATCTGAACACTGAATTTGTATGAAGGTTGTGACCCTTCCTGTAATTAATTTATCAGATTTTGAAATCAGTGCTTAATCTCTTGTTTTGTCAAATAAGCACAACAGAGACATAAGATTTACTTTATTTTATTCATAATTTTTTATCTGTATTTACTCCCATCGATCGCTGTCCTTCTGAGAGACAGCCGGCAGAATAAAGCCCCTAAAATATATTTTTTGTATCCTGTGCTGCTTCTTTAGAATCCATAGGCCACATTTATAAAGTAGTTTTTACTCACCGCTGACTGATTATGGCCTATCAGTCGCCCTCAATCACAGAGTTCAAAATGACCCACAGGACTAAAGCTGGTGAAAAGAGATAAAACAAAAGCCCAAATCCCTCTCTATACCCTGAAAGCTCCAGCTGTTGAGCTGTCCTCGCTATGTGGGGTAGACCTTATCCGAACTGCCAATTAACCAGCAGCGCTCGGAAATTTGTGCACGCAGAGCCCTGAAACTCTCAACACTTTTGACAGAATGTATCAGAAGCCTTATGTGAGAAATGCTGGAACACAAAAACAGCTCCTCCACTTGTCTCTCACTTTTCGTCTATATTTGATGGCTGATGTTGGAACATGACTTTGCCATCAGTTTCTCTTGACTGCAGTCAGCCTGCAAAAGCATCTTTGAAAGTTTTCTGTGACAATGTAGGTGCCAGATTTTAAGGGCTGAGACACAAGCTTGCATCTTAAGTGACGTTTTGCAAGAGGAAAAAGTTTGCTAATGGCGAATGTATGTGGATAGCTTAAAACAATCCAGAAATAAGTGATCCGACAGAGGGAAGTTTGAAAAGAACCACTTAAATTGACTAAACACTCCAGTGATATCATTTCAGCGCTTCTTTTGGTGCAAGAAAACTGTAATTGGAACGCGCGAACATTGCAGTTCCCACTGGAGAATTTCTTTAGAGCAAAGTCACATTTAACAATAGTCTTTTATCAACACTGTGCTTCAGGATCAGCAAATACAACTGCTAATAGGTTTTCATTTCAAGGGACGATGTCTCATGGAACCACTAGCTCTGAAACCCACTAAATGAATCCAGCAGCAGAATTTAGATTCAGAATCAGACAAGACCTACTTTGGCGTTGTCAAATTCTCAGTTTGTTATTTAATGAGGGATCTTGTCCGAGGCGATCTAACAAAGCTCCAGCTCGGTTAAATATTTAGGTTCAGCCTATTTAAATGCCACCACTGATGCTGCTCCTCTAGCATTTGGACTTTAGAGAGACGAGGCTGAAAGTTTTGACGTTAACAGTCAACTATGATCTGACACTAGTTGAGGTCCAAAGAAGAAGAATAGAAACTCGAGAGATAACTGAATGCTTTAAACCTGTATTCAGCACATCCTGCAGCTCTGATTCACATTTTAATAAGAGAGAGGCTAGAAAGACAGTTAAGGGGACCGTTATCTTATGAGTTTTTTTCCCCCCTCTTTCATTATTACTATATTTTGTCCTCATGAAAACAGCCACTGGGAACTAATTGTTGGAAATAAGGTTACATATGCACAAGTGGGCAGAGAATATGCCCTCCGAACACAGAATCAAAGCTTCGGCACAAATTGAGCAGACGCGGATGTTCAGCTGAGGGCACATATAGTATACTTTGCTCAAGACTGGTGAAGAAATTAAAGTCTGAGAAAAAACTGAGAGAATCCAGAATGTCCCTGAATAGGGGGCAGGTCACTTAATAAAAAAAGGGCTGAAAAGTGCAAAAGAATTAGAGGACACAAAGTTCAGAAAGGCTCAGTGCAATGTGACATTTTCCTGGTAATCTAGCCATTGGTTTTTTTTTTAAACTAGTGCTTGTGCATGTCTATTTTCATTTTTTTTATTTTGGTTTACTGAAGAGCCTTTAACAACCACAGAAACTTTTTTTTTTTTTTTTTTAATGTCTTTAGATTATTAAAAACATTTGATTTTTTTAAAGTGACGGTTCGCTAAAAGGTTCTTTAGGGAACCAAAAATGGTTATTCTATGGCATTGCTGTGAAAAAAAAAAAACCTTTTGGAAGCTTTATTTTTAAGAGTGAAGAGGGACACTAACTAATGAAGTACATGTAATGAGCTTTTTAATCAAGAGGAGAAATGAACTCACCCCCTGAAAGGTCTGTTCTGACTGTGTTCAAGTTGTATATGTATATGTTGGAAATCAAGATCATTCTCACTGGCTTAATTGATTAACAGTGGAGATATGTTTCTCAAACCAACATATTGTCTTCTTGTACAGTAGAAATCAGCTCAGTGCAGTCAAACAATGTTGTGTATCTGCAGGTTTAGAGGTGTGCATTGCATTGCAAAAAAAATATATATATTTTTAATCAGTAATTTTGTCTAATTTTCCAGGTAAAGTATCAAAAAAGACTTGAAGAAAGATATATATTACTGTACTTGAAAAGCAGCATTACATAATATATTAAAACTTAAAAAAAAAAAAAAAGTATTTTGTCTTATTGAACAGATTTTTCCACTTGTATTAGGTAGAAAAGTGAGAAGGAAAAATGCAAGTAAAGTAAATGTGGCTCAGTGGTAGAGCATCGCGTTAGCAGTGCAAAAGATCGTGGGTTCGATTCCCAGGGAACACACATACTGGTAAAAAATGTATAGCCTGAATGCACTGTATAAGTCGCTTTGGATAAATGTGTCTGCTAAATGCATAAAATTAAATTATTAATTATTATTACTATTAATCTTTAACAATCAATTAAATAAAAATAAAAAGTCATATTTGACAGCGTCTATAAAATGTGCAAGAGCAGGTTTGTATTCATTATAGTTTAAAAATGCCTTCAATAAAATAAAATCATCATATGTATCCCCAAACATTACTTGAGCAACAACACTAAAAATGAATTAAATAATGAATTATTGAAAGCTATAATTTAAAAAGTAAGCTATTACTTTCCTTAACAGGAAGTTCCAAGAACTACAATGCACACTACACAGAAAGGCTGTCTGCCCTTGAAATACATGTTATGTGACTGCACACTTAATTATACATATTACTCCACAGAAAACAATATCTGGATGAATTATAAACAAGCTGTTGCTGCTAACAGCCTGACAAAGTTGAGGAAATAGGTCCCCCTTTACCCATATTTGCTGTCAGTTTCACTGTTAGTGTCATTAAAGTTAACATAACTACACTAAATTAAATTTTCATTAATAGAAACAAAAATTAACACTGGAAAAATGCACATGACAATGTTAATGTGTTTGGCCTTGGTGGAAAAGATCTGCTACTCTGCCCCTGCAGCAGAGCAAGTAACATATATGAACATGTAACACGTATAAAATAAGCCCCATGTATAACATACATGAAATTACCCTGTAGCAGAATTATACAGGTGGAGCTGGGGAAGATGGAGGGTTTCTGAAGCGTGCTGCAACTGCTACAGCAAGCACTAGCCAAGTATTTGAATGCTGAGCAGCAATCTTACTGGCTGATGCGAAAAGTAACCAATCAGCAACGCCATGTGATGATAGTGATTATATCAGATTGAGTCTGTGCCATCAAGAGTTTCATCACAGAACTAAAGCAAAATTAAATTAAATTAACAATAAGCACTATTTTCTCACAATTCTGAGTATTCTGGCAATTCTGAGAAAAAGGGTCAGACATGAGATAAACAGGCACAATTACATTTTTTTTTTAAATAGCGAAAACAAGCTTTTATAAAAGTTCAATTATAAATTCCAACCTATCATGACCCTGACTCCTCCCTTACACTTTATTTACCTGCAAAAATATGTTCAATAGAGCCACAAAAGGACCCACGGAAGGGCTAAAATGATAGCCACAGGCACTCTGTGGAGGAGTGGAGGAAGGTAGAGGTTTTGTTTGAGGAGCCTTAATAAATCATCTGATGGACTGCAGTTTGCCATGTCCGAGTAACTGTAAATGGTGACTGTCATTCAGGATAATATTGCTGTGCAAAGGCTACTGGAAGGCCTCTCGGACACGCCTTGGGAGGAAGACAAGGCTGACAAGAAAGATGAAGAGCAAGATGATGTTCACCTATGCAGAACTGAGCAGCACACATTCACACCAATATCTGCAAAAACCATTTCACTGCCTACACACTGTGTGTCTGGAACAAATAAAGACTTTTTTCTACCATATATATTTATTAATTTATACCGAAATTGATGTAAGAAAGCCAGGATAGTTGCAAATTTATTTTTTATGAGGCGGAATTGGGGGAAGATCTATTTACGTTGCATTTTACAGTCTAAGGAGTGCTCTGGGGGTCTTGTAGAAGGGATCAGCATGTAGCAGAACTGCTGATCTCTGGTTTAGCATTTCATTACATCTTTTGGATACATTTTCACAATTCAATCTTCCCATCTTTTACGATTTTCAATAGCCCATCCATACACACGGGTGGCCAAATCTATATGTAGAACATCAATATACACTCCCAATCATGTAAAATCTGTCTTTGCACCTCTGTGAAAACAAACAAATATGATGTTGGTCTCAACTCTGACTCCTACCATGGAATCAAAATCTTGCGGCCGCCCCTGGTCACGTATTACATTCAATACTTCATCAAACAAGTCCACCCCCATCTGGCCTCGACGATCAATCTCAACTGGACACCTTGCCCCCTTGTCTTCAAATGAAGAGCTTTTGCAACTTTTCAATGTTTACTTCTCAGTGGTAGAAACAACAGGAACCTCTGTGAGTACAGCTAACACCAGTCATATTCAGACTAGCATCAAGATTCTCTGGCCTTCTTAAAGGGGTCATATGATGTTGCTAAAAAATAACATTATTTGGTGTATTTGGTGTAATGAAATGTGTTTATGCAGTTTAAGGTTTAAAAAAAACATTATTTTCCACATACTGTACATTATTGTTTCTCCTCTATGCCCCGCCTTTCTGAAACGTGTTGATTTTTACAAAGCTCATCATTCTGTGATGGAGGTGTGCTCCGATTGGCCAGCTATCTAGTGCATTGTGATTGGCCGAATTCCTCAAGCGTGTGACGGAAATGTTACGCCCCTTACCATACTGTGATGCCGTGTCCCGGCACGACGAGACAAAACCAATAAAACCCATTATAAACGAGGCATTTGTTGCATCCAGTGGGGACATAATTACTGATTATAATTACTTATACTGTCTTTTTACGTGTTGCATCGCGCCGCGTAAACATAAAACCATGTCTGCATTTGTGATCGGAGAAACGACAAACAACAAGTGCTACTCTACACTGCTCAAAACTCACGTTTGAATCGTCAGTGGCAATTTCTTTAAATATGAAAACGTACTTACAGGCTGTGAGTCATTTGGAAGACCAAACAAAGTAGTTTCGCTTTCACAATGAAACACAGCGTCTCCACGACATGGCGGCAGCGGCAACAACACTACAGCGACAATCAAAGTTACACCTTCTTTCTTTGCGTATACATTTGGGCGGTGTTATGCAAATCTTCCCACACAGTGACGTAGACACTTAAACGAGGCGTTTTAGGAGGGCGTGGATGAGGCTTAACTTTTATAAAAAATATCTCTTTGGGTTTGAGACTTTAGTCTTTGCAACTTTAAGGATCTTATCTATGCAGCTTATCTATCAGCTTGTAACACTCCAAAGAGAAAGGAAAACTTGAAATCGCATAATATGACCCCTTTAAAAATTCACTAGTTTAGACCTTATAGAGTCTGGAGAGATACATATTTCTAGTGAACAGAAGCATTTTAGGGCAACACTGGCACGCTCCCAATGGGAAGGCAATTCCAAAATGTAGGAAATTTGATTATAAAGATGCCTTGTTCTGTTTTAAGGCAGCATCACATATCTTCCACAGACAATTCTAGAATGAATTACAACAAGCTCAGTGCATTAATAAATACAAAATGGTGGACAAGGTAAGATAAATGATGATTATTAGCAATGGATAATGTACAGTAAGCTAGTGAATCATTACAATCAAATTGACTTAGACTTGGAATATTGAATTGGAATTAATCGATGATTTAATCAAAATAACTGAGATGGCCAATCAAATCAGAGTAGGCGGCGTTCACTGTTCACAGAAGCAAACCTTGAATTCCGGCGTGAAGCATCAGTTTTAACATTGAAAGAGAGCGAGGTAACATGCAAGTATAGCAAAACCTTTAATATTTGACAATTGCTTTACGATAGAAATGTTAACTGACCCACGGTAATATCCAGTGATATAAAACTACTCAACTTTTTTTCTCAAATATGGCCATTTTGAATTGAAAATATGATTACTTGCCAACTAGAATTAGGTCTAGAAAATAATCTTGCATGACAATTCATAACTATTTATGTTTTGGAGAACTGCTGGCTAATTCTTATGAATTTGTACACTCTCATTCATACAGTCTTCTTTCGCTGCACTGACGGTCACATTTACGACATTCATGCTTTCTAAAAATCTTATGTTTTCATACAAATTCAAATGAAATTGCCACATCTTACAATAGCTTTGTTTTTTCATGAGATTGGACTGCTTGTTCTGACCTTCTCCTTTGTAAATGTTGTAAAAGTTTCTATGGCAACAAACATTTCCTAATAACATAAATATAAAAAAAATGCTCAGAGTCAACACACTATGTAGTAAATGAATGAGGCATTTGCTTTAGACTGTGACTGGTTTTACACTATATTTCAGCTCAGAGGTAATTATATGAGGTGATTAAAATGGAAATGGTATGCCTTATTATTGCCTTACTTAGTTATTAAATAATTTTATGACAATGTTTTGGCCTGGTTCAGTCACCAGCAGACGCACATTTATAGAATTACCCCTCACACATATGTTTCAAGCTTTATTAGCGGCCATAACTGAGGTGATGCTAACATGATTTCAGTACACCTGCATTTCTGGGCCTTTAACAGCCACTGACATTAATAAAATGGCACATTTGTTTTTGCTTTTTTATATAAACATGACACAGAAAGGAAAATGTGGCCATTAGGTGGTCTGAACTGCACAATACTAACCAGGGTATAGAGAGTAAACAGCCTAGATGAGAAACACGGCATGTGGGTGGATGCTTTGAAAGAGAAAAAATTGTGGTTTTCTTTCACCATAATGTCTGCTGTGTTGCCTCCCTTCAGCAACAGCTTCAAACACTGTATGCTAATTTCCGTTATTACAGTTAACTATGTGAAGTGATATGGAACTGTAATGCGGTCAAGAGAGCTGCCTGGAACTACGTTCGCCGTGCGTTTCCCTGAAAATAATTGCACACCTCAGAACGTTCGTCAGCCAATCAGATTCAAGCATTCAACGGCCCCGTAGTATAAAGTTGCATTTTTGTATATCATTGTCATAAGATTAGTAAAACTCACAGAAGCAGAATGAAAGCACTTCAGGGATTTTCGTATCTTAAACAGAACATGAGGGTTAAAGACACTAAATGTTTAAGGATACTAAAGTAATATCTTTAAAGATCAGAGTTCGTGGATAAGAACCCTTTGCATTTGATACGGGAGTTTAAAGTTACATATGCTGAAATTGAAAATGCTTGATGCTGCCTGTGTATTGATCCTTAGTACAGCTTCCCACAGTCGGCCTGAGGATGGGCCTGAAATGAAAGACTTTAGACACTCGGTCAGATCTAGTGCCAAGTGTTCCCAGCCTTGTCCCGTGCCAAGCCAGGAATACTAATTGGCCTCTTTTGCCCGCTAATAGAAAGAGGGAATGTCTAGGCGGTGAGATCTCTGATTAGTTTGACTCTGGGCTTCACGCTTTGTCTGATGTTGTTCCTACCTACACTTTGCACTTTTGTGGAGTTCACAAGACGCACTATGAATACTTAACAACGGTACTGACACAGAATACGCACCGAAACCCTGTGCATTCAACTCATTTTCAGTGTTCAATAAAGTTCATGAAATCTGACAGCTCGATAGTTCATATCCAGATATTATGGTGAATTATTACACTTATTCATTTTTGCATTCTGTATGCATTTATTCTCTCCATTCCTGAGAGAAATATTAGCTAGAATGTTTCTTCTTATATTACATACTCACACTTGAAATGCATTATATCAACATATCTCGCTGACTGATGCCTGTCTCACACGGGAGTAAAGTAATATTTGATTGCCACCTTTGTTATGGAAAAAAATATATCATCAAACACAATTTCCAGAACCTGCAGTGCATACCCAACTGGTGAATCTCAAACTAAATGAATCATAGCACAGCGAGAAGAGAGGATGATGGTGCCGCGGAGACGGGCTTCATCTCTGTGGGGTCTCTGGTGCAATTAATGAAGTGCTGATATATTTATTTAGGTCTCATTAGAATCCAACCCCTGAGGGGCACATCCTGTCTCAGAGAACCCTCCCACCGGAGAGTACATTTTGTTTGGGCAACATAACAAAGGATATATTAAGCATAACCAACACGCCCTTGAAGTGCCAAGCGTGCTGTGTTCAGAATGTTCTGTAAATATGAGTTGTAATATGAAAAAAAAAATGAAAACGTTATTTTCGCAAACCCGCATGCATTCTTATCTTGCGTTATATGTTCATGCTGATTCATTACAGGGTTTGCTTAAATAGTGTTCAATTCTCTGAAGTGGACAAATGTGAACTAAAAGTGAAACAAAAATGACTCGTCAGTGTAGCTTTTGCTACAGATTTAATGCTAAACAGGTTTTTATCAAATTCAGTATAAGACGGATTATGATTATGATTATTAATTGTAAGGTATCCAAATGAATGTCATGGCATTTTTTAATGAAATATTCACCATTGAAAACAAACAGTAATGACATAAATCAATACTTTACATGAGCAAGCATGCATTACTGTTTTTTTTTCTTTCGATTGCTAACATCCTTTTGTCCAATCTCTAGTCACATTTTCAAAACTCTAAACACAATTAGCACAACATCCATCTGTCGTGACCATACCATTAACACAATTTGTTTTGTTTTCATACAATATGAAGTCAATTACCATGTTTCTAAAATGCTTATATTTTGTATTCATACAAGCTTACCCAAAACCAAAATCATGGATCTTTTTAGTCTTATTTACAAATGCTTAAAACACAGTATGTCATGTGAACTAAAAGTGAAACAAAAATGACTCGTCAGTGTAGCTTTTGCTACAGATTTAATGCTAAACAGGTTTTTATCAAATTCAGTATAAGACGGATTATGATTATGATTATTAATTGTAAGGTATCCAAATGAATGTCATGGCATTTTTTAATGAAATATTCACCATTGAAAACAAACAGTAATGACATAAATCAATACTTTACATGAGCAAGCATGCATTACTGTTTTTTTTTCTTTCGATTGCTAACATCCTTTTGTCCAATCTCTAGTCACATTTTCAAAACTCTAAACACAATTAGCACAACATCCATCTGTTGTGACCATACCATTAACACAATTTGTTTTGTTTTCATACAATATGAAGTCAATTACCATGTTTCTAAAATGCTTATATTTTGTATTCATACAAGCTTACCCAAAACCAAAATCATGGATCTTTTTAGTCTTATTTACAAATGCTTAAAACACAGCATGTCAGAAATGAAGACCTAATGTTCCAAACCTTAAATATAGTATAAAGCTATTTTTCTGCTTTTGCAACAACAGCAGCTCAAAAGTATTGAAAAAATATCTCTCTATATAAAATAGTGTAATAACTAAGCATTTTTAAGTAACATATCACTGAAATATTTAGAAATAGCTGATTCCAGTCTCAGTTGGAGGAATAGTCTGGTGTTGAAGCTCTTTCCATTACATCAACAACATAGAGTAAAAAATACCTATTTGAATTGGTTTTGTGGATGCAGAACAACACAGAATTAGAGAGAGAGAAAAATAATGCCTGGGAGAGGGATAGTTGTAGGAGGGAGAAGAGTAGTTGGATCAGAAAAAAGGAGAAAGGGATTCCTTGCACACCAAGTCAACATATTAGAATGATTTCTGAAGGATCATGTGACATAGAGAGAGAGAGAGAGAGAGAGAGAGAGATAGATAGATAGATAGATAGATAGATGTTGAACTTTAACTGATGTTGAAGCCCTTTCTCAAGCCTACGCAAATGCATTTAAATAAGCCTAACAAATTTAACTGATATATCATATTACAGCTGAAGTATAATACTAATGTAATATTTCACTGGAATATGTAAGAAACATTTTCTTGTCTTTGAATCATCTGATATGTCAACATTTTATTTAGTTTAAAACAACAGAATTTGATTAAAGGGATTTGAAACACAATAACTCTTATTTCCACAGAGGCATAACAGAGTCATTACAGTTGTCCCCAGCATAATAAGTCCTCCATTAACAAGAACTCAAATTTATGAGCACAAATAATTTCTGCCAAAATCTCTTCATAATGAGTTTAAAACTTGCTGTTATGAGAAATGCCTCTAGGGAAGATCCTTCAAAAGAGAAGTGCTGTGAACTACATTAACTGTGTTGTGTTTTACTGGTTCTTGTGACCTCCATTATACTCATGCTTAAGAAACTAAAGAATGTTTTCAAGCAAGTGTTAGAAATGTTGGAAAATAAAATAAAGTATATCTATATTTATGAATCCCTTATATATATATACAGTGGGTACGGAAAGTATTCAGACCCCCTTAAATTTGACCATTAGTTGCAAAAATGCTTCTGTTTTGCATTTCATTATAGTTTAATGTGATACAAATGGTTTCATTTCAAATTATGCCTGCCTTTTATTTTATTGACAGCATTAGTCTTTATTTACTTTATTAGTAGCATTTTTACTCTTAAATGTTTACAAATCCTAAAATTTTGCCTTCCACTTTTACTTTTTTTGTCTTATATGTTTGAATTTCAAAGTGCTAGGTGTACTGATGTTTATTTAAAATGCCTGTGGAACAAATCACCAAGCTGAATGGTAATCCAGGGCTTGTTACATTAGATTTCACTAAACAGATTTTCACTTATCAATGATCTTTTAGATGGAGAAATTAACACGAGTGCAAACACTTGAACAGCCATTTTACGCTTCATTACTCGCTGTGATATTTTTGTGCTCTCTTTGAAAAATCACAGGACCTTTAGCTAGAGAGGTGGAGAGCCTTCACAGTTTCATCTTCCTCATCATCTCCCCAGGGACACCCTGGCCTTTATATCACCCACAATAACCTCCGAGAGTCAACAGATAAGCATGTCATCAAAACCTTGCTAACACGGCCCAGCCGCGAGGATCTTAGTGCAGCTATCCGCTTGATCACGTTCACAGAGCTAATGCCGGGCTATCAGCAGCGGAGCAAAGAAACCTACTATTTTAAAGAGCTAAGCGCTTCAGATAAGAGAATACGACCTACAGAGTAAAAGTAAAGATTCAAATTCAAAGCAGTCACAATGTTAGCGATGAATTAAGTGTACATGCTTTTGAAGGATTTCTGATTAAAGAAACTGTGCTTTTGGTTCACTTGATCACTATGCACTATGCTATGCTAAGCTGTAATCATCCATAGTGATATAGAAAAAAAATAGCAAAGCATACAGTATACGACTCCACATATCTCTCCAATCACTGTTACTACCAACCCAGGCTCATTCTAAATATGTGCCTCTAAATACATTTCTGCAACACCGTTATTACATAGCTTACTGCACGTTGCACAGCAGTTTCAAAGTGAAATGTCCAGGGAGTGGCGCTAAAACGCGGGTTCAATACGTGAACTTGGCACGTATTTGTTAAGTTGATATAGGCATGTATTGCTATGTTTGTATTACGTTGCTTCAGGTTCGTATTGTGGCTGTTCAGAATTCAAATATCCGGGAACTGTCGCAAAAGGTTAATGCTCTATCGTGTTGGAAATATACCTGACCCTAAACCTACCCGATAGTGTTAACAAATGCAAAAGTGATATAAAAACACATTTGTTGATGCAGCCGTGCTATTTTAACTTCCGTATGTGGATTTGAGCTCTTTTGTTGAACCGTAGTTTCACGGGGTTCGTACCGGAGCTCTTCATCACTCAAGAGCAATGCCGTATCGCGTGAGCTACCTAGCAAACCTACTGAATTACAAAATTCATGCATATGAAGCTGATATGTCACGACATGTTCAAAAGTGTCAGTTTTCAAATCGTATTTCCAATGAGCCTATGTTGGTTACTACTTAAAAAAGTTGTAAAAAAAAGTTTTTGGAGGGTGTTTTACAATTCAAAATTTCATGTTTAATTTAATGTTTTGAAATGTAGCAATTTCTGAGTGAAAATTAAGTAAATTTTCCATGCATAATTTAAAAAAAAAATGTAAATGATTTAAAAAAATAAACATTTTTAATTATTAAATTCTAATTTAATTATTTTTTTTTTATTATTATTTATCATTTTCCCATGCTGGGAAACATATCTGTATATTTAAGGTGCACACACAAACTTATCAGTGATTTATTGTGATTCTCTCATCCAAGAATGTAATTGTTTTTTTAAAGGAATTTTATTATGTCCTTTTAAAAGCATCTTAGTATATGCTATATATGTCAATGCATGCAAATACATATACAGTATGTATATATATTAAACAGGTTAGATGCCCTTACAGTAAAAAAAAAAATATATATATAGGGATTGGCAAAGCCACAATATTCCATTGAATATCAAAGCCTAAAATTCTAAAAACCCAACAGTGCAAGAAAGCTGCATTTAAAAGAGGTGCACCATGTTTATGAGCTTCTTTGTATCAATTGCATTCATTTCTGATTAACTTCTAACATACAGTATGCAGTGTTTAAATGTTTTACAAAACATACAAGTTATTTAAAAAAAAATATACACACACGTGTGTGTGTGTGTGTGTGTGTGTGTGTGTGTATGGACATGCATCCACATTTTGCTTTTCATAATTGTTTTGTACTTTTTTGTAATTTTGCTGTCTTTTTGTAATTTTTTTAATTATTATTTACTGTTTATAGTTAACATTAAGTTAACATTTATTTCAAGTAATAAAATGTTTATTTATTCATTCATTTTTTTTTATTTATTATTTTAGTTTACTATAAAAACCAGGTTGGAAAGAATGTGATGTATGGTCGATCACAAGATCAACACATCTCACTCCACATGAATCGGACCTCCTGCTTTGCTTTTCTCATTTAATGCCCCTCACCTTCCTTGTTCTTTTTTCAGCCTGGTAGCTTTTTCTCTTGTGTGTCCTCATCCTATTCTACATTTCCCAGAATCTCCCTTTTTGCCCAGCGCTCTGTTCTCGCTCATAAGGGAAAACTTTCTTTCTATGACCCATTTCAAGGAACATTTTCCCGTTCTTCCCCATTCTGATTGGATCAGTGCCTGAGGAGGATTTGGGAGTGACCGGCCAGTCTCTAAGAGGCTGCGTATGGCATGACTGACTTTTAATGCAGCGTTATAATTAATGTGTGCATATCTCTCTAAGGGACTAGATCTGGTCTGGCAGGAGAGAAAGAGAGAGAGAATTTTGCCACAGAGCTGCACTTTGAAATGCGCAACAGAATATCATGTATTCACATTAATTCCGCTGACTCAAAATGTCTGTCTCATTTTAATTAAAGCCCGAAATGTGAATTAAATGAGTTATTTGGATTCTCATTTTAGTCTTAATGAAAACATGTCTAAAGGCTCAAACGGTTCATCGGACCATCTTTGCTCACTTAAATGAAGCAAAAGAGGGAATCATGCTTGTAATCATAAAATCCTGATTGAGACATAAAATATTTTTAAAAATATATTAGATGAGGTTCCCAATAGTGCCAAGTATTCCAGCTGGGGTTATAAACTGAGCATGAAAAAAAAAATCCTAACAAAAATGACGGACAGATGAAGGACAGAAGACGAGATGTTCCTTCTCAAGGTCGCTAATACAGAAGTGAAACTGCATGATGTTCAGAACAGGAGATTTAAAGTTAGAAAAAAAAAAGTGCCATTTTCTTTATTAAAAGACATGTCCTGTCTTATTGTGAATGACTGGTGCATGTTACTCCAAAGAAAATAAAAAATGTTTTCATAATTAAATCTGAAACAACTTTCTTCTTCAGCTGATATAACCAAGCCCTTCCCACCAACCACCTGCTGAAACTACTTTTCACTATATAGTCAATTAACCTTAATATAAGGTCATGTTTTTCATGTTCTTTAGGTTTTCACATTTTCTTTTTCCTAATTGAATATCCTATTTCTCTCAGAAGGATGCTACATTGCAGAATTAAAATGGGTTGTGAACATCATTTCATGTTGACTTGAGACATGAGAAAACAATGAAACTCAACCACAGTTTAACCAACACACTCTTAAAAATAAACTTTTTCTTACTGGCATCGGTAGTTCCATGAAGAACTTTTAACAACCAGTTAGGGTGGTTTCATTACAGTGGTTCAGGCTGCAGGATTGCCGAAGGACTAAAGAAACGTTATTAGAAAGATGGTTTGACTGTACTTTTCTTGTCTATTACCACCAACTGCCACTTCTACCAACAACGGAAATAAGCGCAGTTAGAATAGCAAAATATGTGAGAGAGCATTGCTATTGTGTGACTATATTGTATTGTTGTATCGTGTTTATATTGTATCACTTCAATGTTAATGCTGAATCAAGACTATGTTCTTATGCTTTCAAAAATAGATGAAGGATGATAAAACATATACAGTTAAATGTTAGAGATAGAGAAAGAGAGAGAGAGAGGACAGAACCCCAAGAAGAGAGCGCCGGCAAAGTTATCATAACAAAATGATATTTTGTATGGAATATTGTCTGCAGATCATTTGTTATGAAGACTCTCACAAAGAGACAAACAGAGTGAGCCTCAGCGCGACCTTGTATTCTGCATTCTGCTAACTTACTGCAATTCTCTCTGATGACGCAGTAACTTACCGCGGGGAAGAAAAAAATCTTCGATCTGTCCAATGATTGTAAACAGTCATTAGGTCCGTCAGACTTAAGATATTTTAGCGGTAATGTGACCAAATATATTCAAGACCCATCGAATCCGAATTTAAGACATTTTAAGGACCCGCAGACACCCTGTGTTGCGTCTGTGTTCTTTCATTTGCGCGTTGTCAGTAAATCACCCACTGAAATTTCCACGCCCTGTTTTGGAATTGCGCTCTCGCACTAATTTGCTATGTTTTGTAAATCCGGCCTCAACAGTTCTTTTAAGATCTGTTCACTGTAAGTTTGTTGGAGGAACCTAAAATGGCATGAAATGGTTCTTCTATGGCAGTGGTTCCCAATCCTGGTCCTGGAGAACCCCCAACACTGCACATTTTAGATGTCTCCCCATTTAAACACACCTGATTCAACTCATCAGCTCATTAGTGAAGACTCCAAGACCTCAAATGTGAGTGTCAGATAAGAGAGGCACCAAAAACATGCAGTGTTGGGGGGGTTCTCCAGGACCAGGATTGGGAACCACTGTTCTATGGCATTGCTTTGAAAACCCCCTTTTGAAACCTTTATTATTTTGGAGTCTATGTACTTTAGCTTTAGTAAAGCTGATGTTTTGAAGTGATATGCACACCAAAATGGGTTTACAATAGGACTAATGGGCTTCACTAACAAAAACCTGGTTTTCATGGTGCTGTCACAATTCTCGGGAGGCAAGGAGCGAGGAACGAGGAAACACGGAGATACTTCAATTCACAGTCTTTAATGATCACACGGGGAACGTAGGAGACTCCAACCACGGTGACGCTGGAGAATGGCAGTCCCGCGGGGCTCGCACCGCAATGATGGTGGGCTGAGGGCGAGCAGAGGGGCTGCCAGCGGTGGAGGAGGCTGGAGCGGGTGGGAGGGCAGGCATTTTTGAGCGGGCACTGTAGAGAGCTCTTGGGCGTTTTGGTCGGTCCTTCTGTCACAATTCTCGGGAGGCAAGGAGCGAGGAACGAGGAAACATGGAGATACTTCAATTCACAGTCTTTAATGATCACATGGACAACGTAGGAGACACTGGAACACAAGGAATGACGTTCGAGGACCGACAAACACGAACTGAAAGGACTGGGGCTTTTAAACACTGGGTGATTGGGAAAACACAGGTGCAAGGAATGACTAATTAAAGGGAACACAGCACACCTGGGGAGGGAAAACACAACACAAAGAGTCCAGGGGCGTGACAGGTGCAGGTTTATGCTAAGGCTTTGTCAAATTTTCTCTGCTTAGTAATCAGTCATAAATCATCATAAATCACAATGAAAGTTCTGTGAAGGAGTGTGAGATATAAAACAAAAAGGGAATAAAATTCAACAACGACAACAAAATTGAAGACTTAAGTCACTAAAAGCCTTATAATAAAAGAATAAATGCATAATTAATTTTAAAAAGGGAAAAAGTGGTACAAATTGGTCAGACAGCAGTATTATGGCAAACTAGAAGATTTGTTTAGGAGAGCCGACTCTTGATCAGCATATAGAGCACAACTTTAACACTCTGACCTTACAGTCTATAGAGTGATCCGCATAACTGAGATTTCCTAAACTATGTCCTTCACAAATCCTCAGACATAACGCTCTACTCTCTAATGGCTGAGTCTTATGAAACCTGTCAAGAATATCTCTGGGTCATATTTCACCACAAAATCAAAAGAGAAATAAGATATTATATTTTGCTTAAAGAAAAAGAAGTCTAGGACCAATAAGATATTCACGACACTTCATATTAATGTAAAGCACAAAATAATGATATTATTTCCATTTTATCATGGTTTGTTGCACTGGCATTAATTGATGATGATTTGTTTTTTGTTTTTTTTTAATATTCTGCTAAAAGTAATGGGAAACTAATGCGAATCATCATTTTGGGGGGATTTACTGTTAAAATGTCTCTATGCATTACAACAATGAGAACTTGGGGGAACGTGTTCCTAATAGGCTTTATTTTCTTGTCTTCCTTCTTTAAGTTTTTGAATTTGGGATGAAATGTGACCTGGACAGCCAGAAAAGAGGAATGAAGACTATCTCCCCTGTCATGCTCCATAGGTCAAGGGTGAAGTATTCCAACTAAAGCAGAAAAAAGGAAATTGTAAAAACATTCATGCCTTGCATGTGTAATTATAGATAGATCAGATGTGCAGATAGTGCACATGGAAAGGGAAAAAACACAGTACAGATTAGCTGGATAAAAATATTGATTTTCCACCTGAGTTGCATCTAGAGGCAAAAAGGACTTATTATCTAGATGTTGGAACAAACACGGAAGCCTGAGGGACAGAAGGAGAGAGAGGTAAGTCCATGTGAGTGGTCACTTCTGTAGTTGCATGCTTGCTGAACACACTGTGATTGTATCCGTATGCGCTTATGTGTAAACACAGACTCACACGTACACGTGCACAAACATGGAGTATGCAGATCAGAGCTTTTCTGGCTGGCTGCATCAGCTCTCCCATGCCTCCTGTGTGCATTGATGCTGGAAATGATAGCTCCATTGCTCCTGTGTATTTGATCTCCATATGTTCATCAGGATCTGTCCTGCACGGCCCGGCACAGCCGTTCATTTCCCTTCAGATACAGATCACATTATCAGCCAGCAGATCTGTGCATTCGGCTGATGTTACAGGAGATTTGGGAAGATATATGTTTGTCCTTGAGTTGCAACCAAATATTGCGTATACCATTCTTTTAGGCCACAGTCAATAATTTGATGCTATCAACAATACCAGGTCAATCTCATGAAAACATGTCCAGGTAATATTTAACCTTGAAAACTAAACTAAACTTATGTAAACTCAAGTAAACTAAACTAAACTAATAAATAAATTTTTGTTCTAATTATATAAATATATGACCCATTTTTGTAATGTAAAAAAAAAGATATATTAATTAACTTACATATTTACACATCGTGACAGTACAGTATGTATTATAATACCTTAAATTTCTGCTAATTCAAAATGATACATTATACAATTTTTTGCATAATGATTATAAGAACTGGGGCAGAAAAATAACTGTCATTACATGGAAAACAATAAAAAAATAAAATGGAAAAGGTAGACCTATTGTTAAATTTATAATTTATATTTATATTTATATGCTTTTGGCAGATGTTTTTATTCTACAACAACAACAAATCAGCATGCATATTCTGGTAATATAACCCATTGCCTTGTCAATGCTAATTATTTGATCTACTGTTGAGCTACAGTATAAAACAATATATATTTTTTTTCTTTTGATTTTGGAGTTAAAATTAAGCAGGACACTGACTCCTGCGATTTGGTCACATGTAGCTCATATGACTATTTTTACATTATTCAAGATATTTGAATCAAGCTTTTACATAATCTATTTTGAGGAAGCATTACTGATGATTTGGGTGCACATCTAGGTCACATCTTTGTCTATAAAAAAAAAGAGACATTTTTTTTTATTTTTACATCACTTCATGTTTTTCTGATCTGATGTATTCTGACATTCACCACACAGTACAGAAAGGTGGCAAATGTACTCCGCAAAAATCTGGGAAAATTACGGTAAAAAAATAATAATAGCATCTGTGGTTGCCAGAACTTTTATGCAAAAAAGGTCAGTTTTAAAGACTGAACATTACAGTTGATCTAACAACATAAGACGTAAAAAAATTTAATAATAATAATAATAATGTACATAAGTGCCAGGAAAGAAATGTGAGCTGTCATCCAAAATTATTGGAATGTCAATATATGGTTTTCGACTTAAATGAGAAGATGTCTAGTTCTTTTTCTCTTCTAAAAACATACAGCAGCATTTTACTTAAGATTCTTCTAAATATTCATGATTATGTAAATTAGTCCCTGTCCACACTCGGTCACAACAGCTCAGACTACCTGCTTCACTTTCACTCAGTCAACTGTAGTAAACGCTACGTGGCAATATTGAATTAATGCAACCATATATGTTAGATCCAGAAACTGATTCAGAAGAAGAGAAAAAGCGAATTATACAGGGTCGACTACAAGTTGATGTGTCAGAATGGTAATGTATTTTATGCATCGCTCTCTACAACACTAGACACATAACAGTAATTGATATCATTAGCCTTTGGCTTGGTTTTGACACTATCAAACAGCTAATAATGAGTTTCTAATGTTACACAAACCATGTTTCCATTCACCATCTCAGACAGATACTTTCAAATAATCAACTTTCTTAGGCAGAAACACTTTGAACATTAGCTAATGATATGAAAATCCCCTCCTCACAAGTTGACAGGATTGGTTGTTTGTGATTGTAGGAAATTGTAGGCTGTTTTAAACCACACATGAGACGCATGTTGTTTATGGAAGCATGTAACTGCCACTGAATTTAAAAAAATGTAAATGAGACTTTTTATCTCACAATTCTGACTTTTTTCTTGCAATTCCAAGTTTATATCTCGCAATTCTGACTTTTTTCTCAGAATTGTGAGATATAGCCTAAACTTGCAATTCTGAGAACATATCAGTCTCTATTCCCCCTCAGAATTGGGACTTTATAACTCTCAATTGCGAGTTTATATCTCGAAATTGTGAGGAAAAAAGTCAGAATTGCAAAATATAAACTCGCATTTGCAAGAAAAATGTCAGAATTGCGATATACAAACTTGCATTTGTGAGAAATAAAGTTAGAATTGCGAGATACAAACTCGAATTTGTGAGAAAAGTCAGAATTGTGAGAAAAAAGAGAATTGTGAGAAAAAAGTCAGAATTGCGAGATGCAAACACGTATTTGCAAGAAAATGTCAGAATTGCAAGATATAAACTCACATTTGAGAAAAAAGTCAGAATTGCGAGTTTTTTAATTTCTCACAATTGCGAGTTTATATCTCGCTATTCTGACTTTATAACTCGCAATTGCGAGTTAAAATCTCACAATTCTGAGAAATGTGAGTTTGTATTATGCAATTCTAAAAAAGAAAGTCAGAATTGCAAGACGTAAACTTTTTTATTTTTATTCAGTGGGGGAAACAGGCTTCCATAGTCTTTGATACACTGCAGTTTTAAGGAGATTTTTTTTAGCAATGGTGTTGACTATGATGAATCTGCACATGGTTTGTCTTTAAACGGGTCATCGGATTCCCATTCTCAATGGTAGTGTAAAACAACACCCTTTTTAACTTGTCATAAACAGCTCTGTTCACAGCGACCCATTTTGGTGCATGTCCCTTTAAATGCTAATGAGCTCTGCTCACCCTGCTCCTCTCTTCCATTGGGTGACGAGCCGTTCTCATGAGACTGTAAACTTTAGCCACATTTAACTGCGGAACTTGCTAACTAGCACATTATTAAAAAAGGCGATTTGCAAAGATTCATAAAAAAAACCTTATACTCACTTCTTCTGTAGGTGAAGCTGGATCACGAATGATTCATGCGAACATAGATGCATTTAGGTAGATTGGGGGGGGGCGCATTCCCTTCAAAAACAAAAGTAATCCACTGCGTCTTCAGCGGTTCAGATGTCGGGAGTAAATGATGACTGCTATGTTCATTATTACATCCAACAACAAAACACCTCAATCGCTTATGAGACATTCTTGTCTACACCTGCTCCGGTGTCAAAAAAATGGTGGATTGCAGTGGCGCAGCGGAAAATCTACATAGGCCACTATGCAGCGAAACGCAATGCGAGGCCCCTGTCCGAGGGTGGGGGATGGTGAGCAGCAATATTGGAAATATTTCTGGTTTAAACCATGAAGGTGAGCCAATGAATATCACACAACCAACATGCAAACGTTACACAATAGTTATGCCAGTGAACGTCTTAACCTCAGTCAATTCACTAAAGAGAAAGTGAAAGTAAAAAAAAAAATGACGGAGCTTCCTAACGCTGCATTAACGGCACATATTCTCTGAGACGATGAGAGACTAATCTAAGTCAATATATGCTGATAAGGGTATATAACTGTCTTAAATTATTCCCTTAATATTTCTCTCTTGTGGCCCGTACATAGTGAAAAACATAAGAAACGTATTTCGCGTTAAACGGGTTGTTTTTGAAAATTGGTACATGAAATAGGCTAAAGCTACTCTTAATTTTCATTGATGACTGCAGTGTTAATAACTTTAATTATAGGCCTATAATTCATTGTATAAACGAATTGACCCGTTTAAAAAACATTTAATTTTTAAAACATTTTCAGTGAGAAGTATGCTAATAGCCTAATCTTTTATTATCATCACAGCGCGTCATGCGGTGATGCGCTATGAAATTATTGCAGGGCAAATTAATTGTAATTTAATGATAAAAGTAACTTCCAGATCCACTATTGGGTGGATTTTTATCATTACAGGGTGGTTATGTACACACACTGCCAACACACATTTATGTACAAGCAACATGTAAAAATGAATTTTACATCTGATGACCCCTTTAAGCATATTAGAAACACCAGATAGACATGTAAACATTGTTAAAAACTTGATATGCACCACAGGGCGGTTTTAAAATTACAAAAAAAATGTATAGTAGATCCCTGTTTAAAAGACCAGCTTTTCTGGACACCAACATATGTTGTGTTTCGGATGCTGGGCCCCAACATGGGACAGTATCAGAGGCTTCTTCAGCACCAAACCAGCACTAACCATTGAAATTCATCCTGGCTTTGAGCTAGTTTTTCAGCAGGAATAACAGTACCTCTTAAAACAGAGTGATACCAGTCAGTTTTGTCACTGAAGCAGTGTGTTAGTGTGTTAAATTCTAATGAAGCATATTACAACGTACCAATTGAAGACAACGAAAGAACCTCAAGCCACGAGCGTCACCACTAAAGAGCCAAAATTGCCATCCGTTCTCAGAATGCTTTGCTGTGGTTATTGTTTTGTTGCCATTTCTGGTGTATGTGGTGCTAGACATAAAAGCTTTGAACCGACTAAATCTGTAGTAGTTGTCTGCATTCTGAGTCTTGCCACATGCTGCTTCTTTCTCTCTGCATTTCCTATAAACCTTGTGATTATGGGGAGCTCAGCTAAATGTCTTTCTTCTTGTGAAAGCACAGCACAGAACTCAAACTTTCACTCCACCAGCACCGGCTGACTTTTTACTTGCCTTGAAAACCGGTCTAAGGAGCATGTAAGAGAAAAGCAGCCCAAGCGACGCCATCAGAAAAGAAGCCATTTTAACAGCTCAGCGGGTGTAGAAAATGGGACGCCTGCAAAAAAAGGACCATCACAACTCTTCTTAATGAGATATGAGAACACAGACACAGCTGCACAATGCGTCTGGCTGTTCAGCTCCAAGCTGCACACTCCCCCTAGTGAGCATGTTCTGAACAGGTTTAGAAATAATAACGACTCCCTTTCCCATTGTAGTCTAGTCCCATTGAGTAACAACTTGTAATCTCTCTCACTTACAGTTCTGCTCTTTGAGAATGTGAGGAAAGTTAGGCAAATAATATGAGAATAAGTAAAAGACACAAAATCACGGAAATACTGCAGAATGCTGTACTCCAACCCCTGCAAGTTATATCATGTACATTGTCCTTCGATTATCATCGTTATACATCATATTTTACCTGCAGGAATATATCTTTGATGATAGATACAGTATATTTAATTTATTGCTTTTCATTCTGTCATCAGCAACATGTCATATACAGTACTATTGGTAGAAACAATAGCATCACTGAATTAACTTCAATATTTATTTTACCTGTAATTAAATCTACAAAATTAAGGGTTGGTATTTTTTTACAGGATTCTTTAATAAATATTTTAATTTATTTGAAATAGAAATATTTTGTAAAATTATAAATGTCTTCACTGTTACTTCTGATCAATTTAATGCATTCTTACCGAATAAAAATATTAATTTCTTTAAAAAAAAAATATTACTGTCCCTGAACTTGAATAGTAATGAATAGTACTTGAATAGTAATTAAATAGTAGTGTAAATAGAATGAAAAAAAAAAAGTTGTGTATGTAAGAAAGGTTGTGAATGAAGAACCACCTGTGTGTATTTGTGTGTCTATGTTATGTGCAATGAGCCACGGGAGCTCAAGAGGTCATCTTTTGGCTCATTGGCATGTACATAACACAGAGAGACACACAAATGTCCAAACCAAAAATAAATACCAGATCTGACCTCTTGTGCCAGTCACGCTCACATAATATGAACTCTCCACCGCTGGAGATACAGAGATGCTTCGTTTCAGCTCAGCTCAGGCTCAGCCTCTGCTCAAAAGTGAAAAACAAACATATTTTCACACTCACATAAAGAAAGGTCTAAAGGTCTGGGGAAGTCCTGGTTCCCTAGTCATAACTATAACCAACACGAACACACATAATACATTTATGGAAAACAGCAGTTTTGACCATTCTGATATCTCTTTTTATGTTCCTATATAGAAAAGGGTGGGTAAATAACAATTTTTCAAATTTATTGTAAAAATCAAGGTGCAACCTGATTAGCAAAGCAAACAGCTTTTTATATACAATTAACATTGTGATTGTAGATACTACGTAAATATGCTTATATTCTCAATGTTTCCTAAATGAAGTCACCTATACTGTGAACAGCAAAAAAATGGCCTATTGTTCTGTAATATGCTCAAATTAAAATGAATAAGAAGGAAGGGTAAAAAATTACAAATTTAATGGTTTCCAGTGAAATCAAAGGCGATATCCTCAGCACTGAATAATAAGTGGTAATATGAACTTTAAACTAGAAAAGCGGAACATTATGCGCTTTAAAAAATGTATAAAGCTGGCTATTTGCATACTTGCACACTTCCATTGTATTCTAATAAGACGGGCCATCTAGGTATTCACATTAAAATATATTAAATCTGAGTCGAAAGAGGTCAGGTCTTGCTATAGCCTCCCTCTTGCATAGGCAGTAAATATTAACTGACCTCTAACCTTGATAATATGAATACGTATTTAAAGGAATAGTTTTCCAAAAAAAATTTACATTTTGACATCAAAACTTGCCTTCATGTTGTTCCAAATCTGTACAACTTTCTTCTGTGAAACATACAAGAAGAAACAATTCAGTTAAAGTCAATGGTAACCAAAACTGTTAGTTACCAACACTGCCCCTTTTCCACTTTTTCAAACCCATAAAACTTTTTTTCTGTGGAAAAAGGGCAATCAAAGTTAAGCTGCTCTCTTCCATATAATGAAAACCAGACCAGAACCGGTCAACGTACAAGTAGTCAATTTGTCATGTGGTATATTTGTTTGTGGAAATAATGAACTGAAATTAACACTACAAAAATCAATATTCACTTTCACTGAATGGAAAAAACATTTCTGTCATGACAACTCTCTGAGGGATTGGCAAGGTAATGTACATGATAATGTTAATGCTATACAGTACTATTGGTAGAAACAATAGCATCACTGAATTAACTTCAATATTTATTTTACCTGTAATTAAATCTACAAAATTAAGGGTTGGTTTCTTTTAGTAAAAAATAAAATAAAATAAAATAAAATAAAGAGGTCCATATTTTTTTTTCTTATGTACACCAAAGCTGTATTTATTTGATAAAAAATACAGTAAAAACAGTATTGTGTGATATTATCATATGTTACGTGGTCTTGGCGGAATAGATCTGCTACGCTGCTGCTGCGGCAGAGCAAGTACCGAGACTTGCTACTGCCAATATATCCACAACATGCTGCTGTGAGCATGTAAGAAATATTGCTGCTGCAAATATAACACATGCATTAACCCCCCACAAAGCACGAGACATAGAAGTGACAATACAAGCCAAAACAAATACAAAACACCCCCCAACAAGCAGATCTATCACCATATCATAAGACATATGTACTGCTGCTGCTCCGAAGAGCCATGAGAACCGCATGTATTACTATCTATGTGTGCCTGGGTTACCACACCGACCGGCTTAACGCTAGTGGCCTATGACTATGTGAGCCTTGGCTACCACGCCGACCGGCTTAACAATAGTGGCCTGTGGCTATGTGAGCCTTGGCTACCACGCCGACTGGCTTAACTCTAATAAGACGCGCACTACGTGTAATGTTTAATTAACAAAATGGAGATACGTTGCAATCCGATAGATAAGACCCCAGCACCCACCTGAGCAAATATCATAATTTAGTCATTTGATAACTGATGTTACATTCTCCACTTCATTAGTCCCAGTGGCAGCGTAACAGCTTGTTAATTCATATCCGTGCAATGATGAGACGGACAAAGTTAGCCGATGCATGCCATTTTACTCTCTCGTGCAGATAAAAGTTGTCAAAGTTACAGTGCACAAAAGCCCCTGGGTGGACTGACCTGAATGAACTGAAATAAAAGGAATATAAATATGTTCTTTCTCCGTTTTCTGAATTACACAGCACAGCGAGAGCACACGTTGCACGAGCACATTTCTCCGAACTACACTACCCACAATGCATTTCACTCAGAACTAACTGTTACAGCTCAATTACTGTTATGTTCTAAATTGCGTTTTGCTCCAGCTGTATCAACACAGAAGCTAAATGCTGCTGCTAATATGCTTAATATCCGCTCCTGCGTACAATGCAAACTGCTAACATGACACATAGTTTTACTTGATTATGGTTGCTCATTTTTTAATTCAAGGCACACCACGCAATACACACAGTGATATGGATTGGAAGAGCATGATGATGATTTCACTGTTCTGAAGCAAGCTGCAACTGCTACGGCAAGCACTAGTCATACATTTGAATGTTGAGCAGCGAGCTCATTGGCTACCGATACAGGAGAGAACCAATCAGCTGTGCTATGTGATAATGATGACATTAGGTCAGATTGAGTTAGACCTATCGGACTGCGCCATCTAGAGTTTCATGCCAGAACTCTGTATATATATATATAGAGAGAGAGAGAGAGAGACACACATCTAATCTTGGCCTTGACAGGCTAACAGTGAGGTAAGGCTCAAATAAAACACGCTCTTCAGAGAATTAATATCGAACCATTTCCAAACGTGCATTAGAAATGCAAATGGGCCGGTATGTGTTTTAATTAACCACTTTTCTTCAACCATTTAACTTGAAATCTTGTTCACTACTGAACAATATCTGAAGTGCAAAGTTTGCCCAAATTGATCTGACCTGCTGTGTCTTTTAGACAAAATTGTTATAAGAACGGCAAATCTCTCTTCAAGCTGCAGCAGCCGTCTCATTTGGACAAGATGACACACATGTAAGCAGGCAGGGGGGATTCAAAGGATTGGGCACATATCAAATCTATTTTAAATGCTTTTTTTATGAACTTTTAATGGCATTCTGAGAGGGTTGAACTCAAATGACTGAGTGCAGAGAACTGAGACTAACAGTGTGATGGTAAAGAGACAAAAGTGTGTTAGCCAACCAGGGAATATTACAGCGTACTACAGCCATTGAGACACACACATTCACATTAATTTGGATATATTGGATATACATAAAATTTTTAGCAGCTGGTCCACATGCATTCAACAAAGCTCTCACTGTTAATTTTCTCACATGTTGCAGCGCAATGTGTTTTTGGACAGAGCTCAGTAAATACGGTTCAGACACTTTTAATTCACTCTTTCACAGTCTTTCCTTTGGCAAACGTGCTCGGGATCGTCATAGCAACAACCATGGTGAACAATCATAGCGCTATTCAGTGACTGTGTTAAACTGGCAGAAGAATCAAGCACAGCTACACATGTATCTAAACATGCTCGTGTGTTGCTATCCTTGGCCTTTTGAGAGCCTAGGCAAACACAAGTTCTTTCTTCTCCCTTGTTCTTGTTATCTCATGCTTCCATCTTTGTTTTGGCACCTCTTTCATTCGTCTATGTATTCCTCTTCCACGCTCTCTCGCTGTATCGCTGTCTTTCTGTCTCTCTTCTTTGAATTTGGAGGCTCAGAGTTTAGATGAGATTGGAAACTTCCAGGTGCACATGGACAGTCAGACAAGTAATAAGGCCTGAAAGCAATTTCCTCCCTGCTTTATCGAACTCTGAGAGATGGGTAATAACCACATATAGTAAGCCCTGACTCTCTTGTTTATTATTTATATAGGGTTGATTAGGATCCGCGAGTCACACAATGTGTCGGTGAGGCGCCGTTGTTTGCAGGGAGAAACATTCACGTTGTATATGAGGACCTGATGTACTTATCCATCTGCTTGCATGCAAAATTGTTTCGATGAAGACCCTGCTGCTACTGTTACTGGACAGGTTGTTGAAATAGTGCCCAAAAATAAGCCAAATGAGTGTACAATGAACCCTCATGCACGTCATCATTATAAAACGACACTAATGACAAATGTATTGTTGTGTCAGCAACACAAAAAGACGTCTGTGCACGATTTTTCTGACACAATATCCCACATTAAGCACAGCAAAAAATGTATGGTGGGACTTGATTTTATCCACCTGAAATGATTGTAGTGGTTGACCGATACTTATTTTATTTTATTTTATTTTTTTGCTGGCCGATGCCAATATCTTAGAGAGCAGGGTGGATATATATGATATTAAACTGTTTAATTTATAGATATTAAAAGCACATGCATAACAATTGCTGAAATGAAATGTATATTTTTTTACATATTATTTACGAAATTAGAATTAATTTGAATAAATATTTGCTGAATGTTGAAAGTGATGAGAAAGTATAGTGTTTACCTTTTGTAACGAATTAGTCCACTGAAGGCGAGTTGAAGTGAGCACCCAAGTGCAGTTTATTTACAGAGTGATCCAAACATCCAAACAATATCCAAACAAGATACACAGACTTGACTTGACTTGACATGAACAGACTTGACTTGACGAGGCATGAACAGACTTGACTTGACTTAACATCAACAGACTTGACGTGGCATGAACAGACTAGACTCACCGACAGCAGGTTACAACATCAATACACGATGACAGACAATGGCAACATGATGGCTACTTATAGGAAACAAGAGGGTCACATGACAAGAACAAACCAATGGGAAACAAGACACATGACTAAAACAACCAATCAGAACATGACACATCTTGACGAGGCATGCAAACTCTGCACCAGACACGGGCGTGGCGGCCATCTTGGCCGGGGACTCGGGCGTGGCGGCCATCTTGGTCGGGGACTCGGACGTGGCGGCCATCTTGGTCGGGGAATCGGTACCAATCAGAACATGACACATACACAAGGCAGAAAGACATGAGGCAAGGGAAGCATGACACTAACATCAGGAAACAATTACAAAATAAAAGACATGGACATGAACATGAAACAAAAACAAAACCCAAACCCCACATTACACCTTTCTATTATTAATAATAGAAAGCAAATGCTATAATAATCTAATCGACTAACTGTATACTGTATTTGAAATGAAAATGAAAATGTAAATATTAGCACTGTATTTTTAAGTGTACTATTAAAATAATTTTATTTTTATTTAGTAGTTTTTTATTTTAAAATATAATAGTATTATTACACTTCATTTATTATGTTGTTTATTATTTTATTTTGAATTAATAACCTAATTGAATAAAGTGCAATAATACTATTTTTACTATTATTAATTATTTTATTTTTATATAGTTATATTTAATGGGTCACACTATGTGCAGTGTGAGCACCAGTGTTGGGTAAGTTACTCAAAAAAAAAAAGTAATCCACTACAAATTACTAATTACTTTAAACTACTGATTACTCCAAAGTAATCAAATTACTAATTGCTTTACTTTCAAGTTACTTTCAAGTTTACTTTACTTTTCAAGTTATCAAACCTAAAAACATACACTACAAAGTGAAACTCATAGTTCTTTCAGTAATTTAATATTGACTGAAAAAT
Source organism: Sinocyclocheilus rhinocerous (assembly GCF_001515625.1). Lineage (NCBI taxonomy): Eukaryota > Metazoa > Chordata > Actinopteri > Cypriniformes > Cyprinidae > Sinocyclocheilus > Sinocyclocheilus rhinocerous. The sequence continues at coordinate 1,202,397 of NW_015635037.1, read as the reverse complement.
TACATAAGTGTCAAAACAGCAACTTGAATATTCACTTGCATTTTTTCCTGATAACAGCAAAAAGAACTTCAGATAAGAGTATCAGATAAGATAAGAGTATCTGATCAGATAAGAGTAAGAGTGTAAAAGGTCTACTTTTATTTGTATACACTTGCAATATCAACAAAACATTGTGCTTTTGTAAAATAAAGAAAACGAATAGGGTGTGCTTCTGAAACATCTTTCTGAAATGCGTCACTAAAATGAACGAAAACTCAGCGAATACTTGACACACAGACATGAGAAATAAGAACACTTGAAGTGTCTATTTTTAAAATGAAGTCAGTCATGTCGAAAACAAACGTTCTCTGATAAAGTAATCCGTTTGAAACCAACACGAGGCAGTCTTTCCCGTCTGAGCTCATTATCTGTAAAGTGATCACACCCACGTGCATCACACTCTATACGATAATCATCCACGTGAGACACGCGAACATGTAAACGGCCACATCACTTCCGTAAACAAAACGTTACGATTCATCAAGTAGGCTACTTTTCATCTTTGTAAGAAGACGCACTGCGAGGAATAAGCCTTGTATTTACCTCAGAAGAAGAACGCGATGCGACGCGCAACTTAAATTCAGCAGAGAATCTCATTCGGATTAATCATTTATTATTACTTATATTAGTGTTATTGTGACAAACTTGTACACATTTACTAGTTGAACTTTTCCCAAACTATAATGCCAGACTAAAATATGTGAAATCGAGTGCAACATTTTTTAAATATGATAGGCAACCTTTCATTGCATCTATAATGTTGTATGACTTGTCTGCATTTTAGCTCGCATTCTCCGGTGCTTTATTAAATACTGACGTGGCATACTGACACTCAAAACATGATTTTAAAATGCATTTTACTTGTTTGTTTTTTTAACACTGCATTTGTAACTTAAATAACAATTTTATTGACATTAGTAACTGTAATCAAATGACATAAATGTATTAAAATGTAACGCATTACATTACTGTGTTATCAGGAAAAGTAATTAGAATACAGTTACTGTGTAACGTGTTATACCCAACTCCAAACCAAATATCCAGCTGCTCTCATGAGAACCAGACCGAAAAAGTAAAAAAAAAAAAAACTTTGCCGTACTTTTACTGTTTGGTTTAACACTTCTGTCTATTAATTTAATTGACAGAACTGTTAAAAAGAGAAAGTAATCTAATGAAGATGGACAATGGGAGCTCCATTGCAAAGGCGCTGGTGTTCTCATCGCTGTCAAAATAAAAGTTTGACTTCCAACACAGCAGACAAACAGAAAAGCTTATCTGTCGATGCCAATAATTGAAAAAATACCAAAAATCGACCAATATATCAGTCGACCACTAATTGTATGGACAGTGAAAACTGTCTTGTTGGAGAGAAGGGGTTGAAAAATAAAAGGACTTGGAACCAAAGTCACTTCAGAATGGAAAGTTACATTTCTGTGAAAGATTTTGATAAACATTTGTTTTCCCTTTAGAATGATGTTAACCAATAAACAGTTCCTAATAAGTCCAAGAATATAATTTCAAGTTTTAAATCTTGCGTTCATGTTAACATTTTGTAACCCCCAAATTAAAACAAACAAACAACCAAATAAATAAATAAAGCTTTTAGTCCAGGTCTGTTATAGCTTTGAGGCCCTCAATATACCAGTATCCTCCATAATAATACATATTTAATCTCATTAAAAAAAAAGAGTGGTCCCACAGAAATTAATTACAGATGTAATTACATGCAGGTATTTTTTAAATATAAGTACAATGTAAAAACATATATGTACACAATAACTGCATTGTACCAAATGATTAATTGAAATGTAAGTACATAGTAGTTAAGGCCACTTAATATAAAGTGGGACCAGAAGAGTTTTTCTCATCCTGGAAAACATACGAAAATATTGATGACAATTTTAGTAGAATTTGTTGCCAATTAAACGCTCTCTAGAATTAGAGTGCACGTTCCACCTTAATTATAACTCCCACCTGCCACTTATCTAACTCTTTAACATCTAATTCACATGATCGTGAGCTTCAGAGTCATCAACCTCCGATGTATTCAGATCTACGACCTAAGATCTACGGAAGTTTATATCTACACCATATGAAAACTCTTTATCAAGTTCTAAACTGCAAAATGTGGACACTTAGGCATTAAGGTATAACAAATATTAACATCATTCATTTCTGTATAGCTGCTTTGATTCAATATGTATTTTGAAAAGCGCTATACATATACATTTGGCCTGACTATTCAAGGGTGCCATTCTATTCAAGCCAAAATCATTCAGAAGAGCCCTGCTGTAATCCACGCCCTGGCCTATCTCCAAAACCTCCAAAAGCTGTCAACTGTTGCGTTTCCAGGCTGTGGTAAGAACCTTTCTGGCTGTTAAAAGCTTTGCCGTATCACACGCAACTTCCTGCTTCAAAAGCTGCTACATTAATACAGGGAAGAAAAGTGATTCAGCATATTAATTTCAGTGTCAATGTTATCATAAGGTTTTTTTTTTTCTTTTTTGTTGCATAGTGATGACCTAGAGCTGAGCATATGTGTTATAGATTTGAATTTTGCATAAAAATGTTAGATAAAAGTTGTGAGAGTACTGTAACACCCACTGATCTTGTTTAGTAAGACTAAACACAAAGGCTAAATAATCCAGAGTGGGCGACACCATAAACACAAGCATATAGACAAGTTAATTGGATGTACAGTATAGGTCAAAGACAGAATAAAATTAATTAAGAGATATCGATTCTTGGTTGCAAAATCTACAGAGGCCAGTGTTGCCATAGTGATAGCTCCACTCAGCAATCTTTTGACACAGTTCTAGAATCTTTACCAAATACATTTCATAAAATACAGAACGACCACAGTACAGTACACAGAGCTCTTCTTTTAGACCCTGACACGGCTCAAAACTCAGATAAGTGCCTGAACCCCACTGCAAGATTCTGCTCTGCTGAACTCTTAAACTCAGCCTGTTTTCACTGGCATCTGCAGACACCTAAGCCCACATATACAGAGACTTTTAAAGAACAAGAGTCTTTAAAAATTAATCTACATTTTCTATTCAGCTCCTCTTCAGTCTCCATTAGGACTTCCAAATCGGTTACAAAAGCATTAAATGTTAAAACGCAGTTCAACACCGAGGAATATTGACAGATAAACACTTCTATGCTTCACACTTTACCTCACAGTGTTGTTTTAGCAAGATCAAATATGTCATTCTATGAAACAAATGCCTTTTACACTTTGATAAACTTTTGCATCTCAAGCTAAATTATACTAAATTATATATATATATATATA
>NW_015635037.1:1196437-1198925 GCF_001515625.1 Sinocyclocheilus rhinocerous | reverse complement strand
GATAAAAGTTGTGAGAGTACTGTAACACCCACTGATCTTGTTTAGTAAGACTAAACACAAAGGCTAAATAATCCAGAGTGGGCGACACCATAAACACAAGCATATAGACAAGTTAATTGGATGTACAGTATAGGTCAAAGACAGAATAAAATTAATTAAGAGATATCGATTCTTGGTTGCAAAATCTACAGAGGCCAGTGTTGCCATAGTGATAGCTCCACTCAGCAATCTTTTGACACAGTTCTAGAATCTTTACCAAATACATTTCATAAAATACAGAACGACCACAGTACAGTACACAGAGCTCTTCTTTTAGACCCTGACACGGCTCAAAACTCAGATAAGTGCCTGAACCCCACTGCAAGATTCTGCTCTGCTGAACTCTTAAACTCAGCCTGTTTTCACTGGCATCTGCAGACACCTAAGCCCACATATACAGAGACTTTTAAAGAACAAGAGTCTTTAAAAATTAATCTACATTTTCTATTCAGCTCCTCTTCAGTCTCCATTAGGACTTCCAAATCGGTTACAAAAGCATTAAATGTTAAAACGCAGTTCAACACCGAGGAATATTGACAGATAAACACTTCTATGCTTCACACTTTACCTCACAGTGTTGTTTTAGCAAGATCAAATATGTCATTCTATGAAACAAATGCCTTTTACACTTTGATAAACTTTTGCATCTCAAGCTAAATTATATTTATATTTTTTCTACGAATCTTTGAGTTAACATGTACTAAACATGAGTGGAATTTGCACCGCAGCGCCCCCACACCTTGATGCTCATGACAAGAATAGCATGTATAGTTATCTTTATTGAAGTTAATTAGGTTTAAATCGCCGTCATGCAATTTTACACATAATAATCCACGATGATCACATTACACAAAACTGAAATTGCACGTCAAAATAACACATTGTCAATATTTTTTTGAGACCCCCCAAAATTTCACAAATCCCGTTTTCAGGGGAGCCCATGTCTTATTAAGGGGAGCCGAGCTCCCCCTAGCTCCCCTGTAGTTCGCACCCTGTATATACATACACACACACACTTTTTCCAGCAAGGATGCATTAATATGCACTGATATTTATGATACTGACTGATATTTTTATTTAAAATAAATGCTGTTCTTTTTAACTTTCCATTTATCAAAGAATCCTGAACAAATGTATCAGTTTCCACAAGAACATAAGCAGCAAATCAGTTTTCAACATTGATAATAATAAGAAATGTTTCTGTAGCAGCAAATCAGCATATTAGAATGATTTTTAAAGCATCATGTGAAACTGAAGACTGGAGTAATGATGCTGAAAATTCAGCTTTGTCATCACATGAATAAATTACATTTTAAAATATATTAAAATAGAAAACATTTTAAATTGTAATAATGTTTGATTTTTTTATATTATTGTATTTTTGATCAACTTTGGTGAGCAATAAGATACTTATTTGACTGTAACACACTGTAATACACTGTAAAAGTTGGCATTGGCTATTCATTTTCCATCCAACATTGTATTTACAGTGCATATGTAACGGGCAAACTTATTTTGTAGAATGCACCTCAGTTTGAGTATAATTTATTTAAAGGCAGAATCCGATATTCCTTGACAAAGCATCTCTTTTTTTCTCTCTATGCATACAAAGAAAACATTGGCCAGATCCAGCAAACTATCACATCAGCAAATTATACACATAATCCTTCTGAATAAGAGAAACCATACACTCAACTTGTTTTGTATGCAGTGTTTTGGGCCAGCAAAGAATGAGACATTGCCAGGGAGTCAACAGTGAAGCTGTCAAAAACAGTAATAATGTTAATGTAGCATATTTTGATTTTAGCCAGTGAAGATAAGCTAGCAGATTAGTTTTAATTAGACAGAGTGCGGATAGACCGCTGGTTCTAGGGAGGAATCTATCAGTATTAGTCTACATCACGAGAAGCAGCAAATGAACACGAAACACACACACACATGAAGACTCTCTCGAGCTGACTGTGAGTGTGTAGCCCGTCTATGGTCATGTCTTATTCATCCGTCTTTTCCCCTGATTAAAGTGTGTGGGAGAGACACTTTCAGGGCACACACATACTCTCCCTGAGAGAGGCCACAACCACGGTCCGGATGAACTCTTTGGCCACATTTACACTCCCAATCAGTTCCGATTTCTTTATCAGGCATCTGGCGCTGCCCAGATTTTGTTGTTTTGCCATTTACAAGCATGCATTAGATTGAATGTTTCAGCAAAACTTTCAAATGGTTCTAAATGCGATATGTACTGTATCTGACCTACATTTTTACACTTTATCCAATTCTCGTCTTAATCTGGGATTTTTCCATCATCGCCACACGACAGACAGGCTACAAGAAAACAACACATACACGCACATAGAGAAAACAAAGTAAATAAATAAAGGAGCCAACCAAACATTAAAAATTAACTGATTAGTGAATAATATATATATATATATATATATATATATAT
>NW_015635037.1:1191614-1196368 GCF_001515625.1 Sinocyclocheilus rhinocerous | reverse complement strand
TATATATATATATATATATGACAAATTAAGAGCTGAATTAACACTGCTTTATATTCTGAAATGTAAAATAAATATTTAATGAAATGAATATAAAACATAAATTTGTAAATGCACCAGTGTGCAGGCATTTTATAAGTGTATAATTTATAACTTTATAAGTGTTTTATACATAAGATAAGATACAGTAAGAACATGAACAAAGAAACAAAGTAAAACAAACAGTATAGTATATCGCATGAGTGCGATCTCGCTTCTGAATTGCGAATAGCAAAAATGCATCATAGACAAATATTTGAATATTATTGCATATAAAAACAGCTGGCGTCTCTGGTGAGATAGAAGTTGCAAGATAATGTATATATAGCAATAATAAAAGTATGTGTTTTCTTAATTTCTCCAGTACCGATAGCAGAACCGTTAACGTCAGAGCTTATCGATACTCCGGTCTTTCATAATTTAGCCTCGGGACCGATTAAATACTGGGTTTCGCTACCCATCCCTACCAACAACACACGTCACCTTTATATTTCCCCTCTTATTTCATTGTGCATCCTAAAAATGAGTCTGCTTTTACTTGGAAGTAGCTGAGCGTGATTTTCTTCACAAATCATGGAAAGTTAGCCAGGACTTGGTCTCCAAAGTCAATCCTGGAAATAAATCCCTTGACTGTACCACCGGCTCTCACCAGGAGGACCTCAGCTGCATAAAAAATGGCCGGAAAACAATTGTGTAAACACTAATTGGCACTTGGAGGGCATACTACATTAGGATAACTAAATTATTTATGACATTCCATAGCCTCCTTTACTAGTAATTAGCATCCACACTAAATAAACGAAGCGCTTTACAATGCATTAGTGGCACTAAATCATGTCCAGGAGTGTGCAAGGTTGTTGATGATTTATCTTGCCATTCTTGAGGTATTGTGACTAAATGATTTTGGCTAGCTAAGAGTGCCTAAAATATTGAAGTGCTCTTGAAAGTCAAGTGAACAAGTTACAGTAGAAAACCACTGAAAAGTAATAATATGCATCTAGCCATCTTTATAAACGGTATATTTATTAATAATACATAATACAATCCAATACACTACCGTTAATGTTTTTGAAAGAAATTTCTTATGCTCACCAAGGCTGCATTTATTTGATCAAAAATACAGTAAAAACTGTAATATTGTGAAATATCATTATAATTTAAAAGAATTGCACTCTGTTTTAAAATGCATTTAATTTCTGTAATAGCAAAGCTGAGTTTTCAGCATCATTCCAGTCTTCAGTGTCACATGATCCTTCAGAAATCATTCTAATATGCTGATTTGATGCTCAAGAAACATTTTTAGCTATCATCACAGTTAAAAACTGTGATAATAATTAACTGTGAAGTTGTGCTGCTTCATATTTGTCACCTTTTGTGAACAGAAAGTTCAAAAGAACGGCATTTATTTGAAATAGAAATCTTTTGTATAAAAATCATTTTTGTCCACACATGTAGCAGAATGACAATAAAACTCGACTTGACTTGTAACATTATAAATGTTACAAAAACTGTCATTTTTGATCAATTTCATGCATCCTTGCTGAACAAAAGTATTTCTTTATTTACTTTTAAACAGTAGAGTACAGTAATTATGGGCCACATTCAAAGCCATACCATATGAAAAAAACATATATATTTTAAACCTGTCAAAACAATTTAAGTTAAAGGGGTCATAGGATGCTCATTTTCCACAAGTTGATATGATTCTTTAGGGTCTTAATGAAAAGTCTGTAACATAGTTTGGTTAAAATTTCTCAATGGTAGTGTAAAAAACACCTTTTTTACCCTGTCAAAAACAGCTCTTTTCAGATCAAGCCGTTTTTGTAGCATTTTCCTTTAAATGTTAATGAGCTCTGCTGACCCCGCCCCTCTCTTCTGAGCTGCTCTCAGAGAGACTGTTTACCTTAGCCGCATTCATCGTGAAACTTGCTAATTAGCACATTAGGAAAGGCGATTTGAAAAGATTCATTACAAAACATTATACTCACTTCTTCTGTAGGTGAGGCTGGATCATGAATAATTTGCATCTGAGATCGGCTCGATTTGAGAAAGGGGAAAACTTTTAACGAGATTAAAAAAAAAAAACACTGGGTGGATTTTTATCATTATAGGGTGGTTGTGTACACACACTGCCAACACACATTTCAGTTCAAACTACTTGTAAAAGTGCATGTAGCATCCTATGACCCCTTTAAGTAATATTAACTTTACACAAGGATGAAAAGATAACACATTTTTCTTCTTGGATTGCACAGTTTGCATTAAAAGGCAAACGATTTCTGAGCTATTGAACAGAACATACAAATGCTAACTTGATTTCAAAAATATCACCTTCCAAACAAGAAAACCTAATTGCCATTAACTGAGCAAATGAGATCTAGCTCTTCTCTTTGTCACTAATGGTGCCATTTCAACTTTTAAGAAGGTGAAACAAGTAAAAGAGCAATCAAAGACAAGCAGCACAGACAATATCTTCATTCATGCCCAACAAGTGTCTCCAACAAACACGACCCTGGTACATTTGAAGCCTCCCAACAAACTAAGACAGAAACCTGAAGGATGCTTCTCGAAAATGTAAATAACTCCTTTATGAGCCAACATCTATCTACGCAGGAGGGCAAATACCTCCAGGCAGGACTTCTGGAGCACATGTTCAATTATATAAAGACTGTATACAAAAAGAACAGATGGTTTGACAGAGGAGTGAAGGAGGCCTTAGATGCGAAACTAGAACAGTCGTCAGCAACTCACAACGCTGTTTTCCCAATTCACACAGCAATCGAGATTCACACCAGGAGAGAAGCAATCTCCTGAGGTTACATATCAGAGAACCTCCACTGTCCTTCAAACTGATGAAGCCATTCAGATGTAAAAGCAACCAGATGGTCCTAAATAAATTCTAACTAGATATAGTGATAAATGCAGAACATAGCTAAGCACTAAACTGGATTACTGTTGGAAACGTCCTGTTTTAAACCAACAAACCAGTGCCAAAATCATGCAGTTGACCACCATGTTTAGTGAATCGCATGAAAGCGCAAATGAAACAGCACACCTCTTCAGGGAAACGCTATTTGACAAAGCTCATTTACCGCTTGTATTTTATACTTAGACTTTCAGTGAGGTGTTTCAAAGAGGTCCTTGGAGCATATGAGAACAGAGTCTATAAGAATGACCCAATCTCAGTGAAGCAGGACTACATCAGAAGCCACCGATGCATGCCAGGCTTACAACTTGAATCTTATGCAAATCTATTTTCCTTCTGATTGCATGACATCAAAAGCATGATGGTATACGTGAATCATAAAATAAATAAATTACATTGAGCTTAAACCTCAAAACACCAGTGATAAGCTTCAGTGGACTGGATCCTTTTCTCCACCTAGTCAGAACATCTTTTGAAGCTAAAATGTGTCTTTAAATGGAGAGACACATACATTATCAAATGTTTAGACAAACGTATTCCTTATTATTACTTATTTTTTCCCAATTTTAGAACAATACTAAAAGCCATAATAATAAGATGACCAAAAGTTGTTAAATTGTATATTTTAGCTTCTGAAATCTCCCAGCCGACTTCACGAAGTGCATCTTGGGATATTTTTGAATTCACATGTATGCTGGGGACAGTCCAATGTATCCATTATAAATAAATAAATAAATAATAATAATAATAATGAAAAATATTACTTATTATTATCGTCCCTATATGTCGCCTTTGCGTGTCCGCATGTCTCATTTTCAGCTCTATGGCAATAGAGAAATCTATATAGCAGGCGATAGTGGGTCTATATAGCAGTTTTAGCCAATCAGCGAATATATTATTAGCCAATAAGCATCCTCAAATCTAATCCAAAAAGGTTGATTATTTTATCGCCCCTATTGCTATGCAGTTAGATCAAGGCAGCTGGTTTAGTACTCTTTTGGCATCTCCCTGTGATCCCATTTGGTATTGCACGACATGTAGTTATTCATGTAAAAAAGCTCTAAACAAACAACATTTATTGTTACTCCCAGTTTTTACTGTCACGCTTGGGGGGGGGGGGGGTGATTTTGTAATTTTACGCATTTTCTAAGCATTAACCTATAGTTCAAAAGGTTATGTTAATAAGCAAATTCAATCATGCATGTCTAAACTTGTATACTAGAAATGTACCACAGTGCATCCTGAATAACATAGCACTTCCTACTGCTTGCATTTGGATCCGACCTCTGCTCTTCCTTGCACTGACGAGTAACAGAACGACTAACCATCATGGATCCAGCAGCAGTGGAGATTATGCGCCACCGACAGGGAGATCGGCCCATAGAGGAATATGTTGTGGACTTTGTTAAGCTGGTACATCTGACTAAGATGGGGAAAATCCCCCTCATGATATTTTTTCGGGGTGGGCTGTCCGAACCACTCAGCTCGCGCATGCCGCTGCACGACCCTAGTTGGACTCTGGAGTATTATATCTATGTAGCATTGCAGCTGAGCGGAACGACATTCACTGTGGCAGTCGCGGAGGAAGATCCCAACATGGCCGCCGTTCCAGAGTCTTGTCCCGTCACGGCTATTGAGGCCGTATATGTGAACTCTCTGCCTGTCCCGTCACGACTATGGAGGCCGTATGTGAACTCTCTGCCTGTCCCGTCACGGCTATTGAGGCCGTCTGTGATCTCTCTGCCTGTCCTGTCACGGCTATGGAGGCCGTATGTGAACTCTCTGCCTGTCC
>NW_015635037.1:1162436-1190947 GCF_001515625.1 Sinocyclocheilus rhinocerous | reverse complement strand
ATGGAGGCCGTCTGTGAACTCTCTGCCTGTCCTGTCACAGCTATGGAGGCCGTATGTGAACTCTCTGCCTATCCTGTCATGGCTATTGATGCCGTATGTGAACTCTCTGCCTGTCCTGTCACGGCTATGGAGGCCGCTAATGAACATTCAGTCCTGTCCATCACAGCCGAGGAGATTATCAATGAACTCACGGTGCCTTCTGCCTCGGTCATTGGGGCCATAAGTAAACTGTCTGTTTCCTGTGTTTCAGTTCCTCCGAGGTCTCAGTCTCAGCCCTGGTTTCCGCATCTGTCTGCTCCGCCGTGGTGGTCTTCTACTTCGCCTGCTCCGCCATGGTGGTCTTCTGCTCTGTTCTGGTGGTCTTCTGCTCCATCTGCTCCGCTGTGGGGATCTTCGGACCAGTCTGCTCTGCTGTTGTGGCTGTCTGCTCCACCCTGGTGGTCCTCAGTTCCCACTGTTCTGCCGGCTCCGCCCTGGCTCTCTGCTCCGCCCTGGTGCTCTTCAGCTCTGCTCTGGTGGATTTCAGCTCCCCCTGCTCTGCTCTGGTGGTCTTCAGTTCCACCTGCTCCACCCTGGCTCCCTGTTCCTCCAGCTCTGCCTCAGTCCCAAGGTTCTCTTCCTGCACATGGACCTGGCCCTCCATCCTTGCCCCTGTTCCGCCTCCTCTCCACCACCCTCCTGGACTTAACGGTGTTTATTTTGGAGCGTCTGGAATCTGCTCCTAAAGGCGGGGCTCTGTCATGATCTTGCTCTTGTTCCCCTGTCTTGTGTTTGGACATTTGTGTTACTTCCTGTCTAGAGTGCCATTTGTAGTCAACTTGTAGTTCTTTTGTTTCATTGGTCCTCTTGATTGCTTTCCCAGGTGTGTCTTGTTACCTTGTCATCTTGTTAGTGTCTCTGTGTATAATAGTCCTGTGTTTTAGTCAGTCTGAGTTAGTCGTTGTCTTTGTGAAGTTGTGGCGTGTTGTTTCTTTTGCCTGGTTCTCCCCAAGTTATGTTCATCGTTTGATGCTGTGGATTACTTTTGTTTTATTAAACTTCCTACTGCTTGCATTTGGATCCGACCTCTGCTCTTCCTTGCACTGACGAGTAACAGAAAGCATATCCTACATCCGAGCAGTGATTGAAAACAGAGAGCTGCAAATATTGCAAAAAAAGGTTTTGCATACATAACATTATTGTTAGGAAACAAAATCAAATCACACACTCTGTCCTTGCACTCTTCATTCATCTCTCATAAAACCTCCAGCCAATGAAGACAAAGCTCTCCAGCAGGCATGCAAGCAGGGAAAACACGCTTGAGTAGGCAGTCCCTGAACAGGACAAAATCTTTCAAAATGGCTGCCTCTGTCCAGAAGATAATTATAGGAGATTTGCAGCTGCGGGGATGAGGGACGGGACCTGGCGGGCAGTAACCCTTGCTTAAAATTGCTGTGGCTGTTTTACTGACAGCTACTAAACAAGTTAATAAAGCTAGATGTAATATGTCTAGACAGGGCCTGAAAACGCTGGACTATCTGTTTTGATTTATTGTATTTTGTTGTGCAAACAGGCACTAAGAAAGACAATAATGGATGAGGTGGTTCATTTGAGAAGGATGAGTCTAATTTATATAACTTCACCTCATACTGCTGGAGAAATTATTTCACATATATAGAGGCCCATCTTAAACGAAAATGCACATAGAATCTGTAGTAGAAATATCTGCCTCAATCCACTGCCTGTTGCTTCCAATTACCGCTCTGGGACAAATCTGCTAAAACCACTGGTCTAGAATCAGTTATCCAAAGCCAAATAGAAACAATTACTAGAAGCGAACTGCAAAATCTGATTCTTCATCAGTGGCTGCAGACTTCATACATCTTGTAGCTACTCAAAACGCATATGATTTTTTTTTAAGGGAATGTAATTTTTGAAAGTTCTAATAACGTTCCTTATTTAAAATGCTATCCATATCCACATTTAAATTAAGAACCTTTTTCAAAATGGCCCTTCTCCATAAAAATAATTTTGCTGCCTCCTCCTGCTGATTCCTTTTATAAAATCTTGGCCGTCTCCTTTAACACCTTGTATGTTAACTGCAAATTACGTAACGCCGTTACATGTAACTAGTTACTCCCCAACAATGGTTAACTGGAACACTCAACCTAAGTCATATGGAAAAATCTGCCTTCATTTAGTCATCATACTGTTCACTGTTCATAAATAAAAAAATACATGCTTAAATTGTACCTAATAGATTACCTGTTACTATGGTACTGTTTTAATACCAGTGGTGCTTAGGTTGCTTACACATCATGCCTTGCATTTTAAATGCACTCTGAGTAAAATAATTTGAGACATTAATATAATATAATATAATATAATATAATATAATATATAAATGTATATGTATATAAACAAAACATAGCTTAAACATGAAAATCTGTTTGAAAATCACAGAGAAAATCTGCCTTTCTTCTCTCTCGCACTCATATCTCACTCGCTCACACATATCTCATCAAACACCACCTGTCTGTAACAAAATCCAAACACCCAGGCAATACTCTGCAGACTTGCTTAAATGCAAGTTCGTAGTTCTGCTTAACTTTAGCATGTAAGGACAAGGTTATTTTTTGCCTATGTGCCTCTGTCTACAAAATCGACTAGATGGATCTCTGAATTATTGAGATGTGAAGTATTATAAAGTCTCCTATCTTGCCAATCCAAAAACACAGACAGCACTGCAGCCAGGAGGCTCTAGCCAACAACCTGCTCTACAAGCAAATCATTTCATCGGAAAAAATATACCGACAGTGCAGAAAGATACTGCATTAAAGGCATATTTGCAGACTTTGCCCCTAGTAAATTTAACTAAGGCAATTTAGAAATAAACTCCCAAAGGTGAATGGTTATTTAAACTGAACATAATCTTAGTAACACTATGGATTACATTCCAGCTCATTGCAGAGTTCCTATTGTGCTTGATCTCTTTGACAAACAGGTGGTTAACACTCTGAACAGGTGTTTTCTGTAAACCTTTGGATTATCTCTGCTCAAAAGACTGAGCTGGTTTGCTGGTCTTTAAGGTTATGTTATGCTTTAAGGTTATGTTTTCAGCAGGGTTGATCACTTCAGGGCTCCTTCAGGACAGGTTGCGGAAATGCTCATTATAAACCCTATAGACTCACAACAACATGTGCATGCCTTTACAGTGACAACAACTGAAGATGACGAGAACCCTGAAAGCTTAACAAGTCAGCATGGACTAGATAACTGAATAGTATATATTACATTATGACAAAGAAGTACAGGATGTTGCGGACTTACACTGCTGTTTTTTCCAGTCCAGTACACCACTGCGTGGTTGTGCGCGGAGTCTCCAGCCAGAGCAAAAGTGCTGCTGGTCAGTTTGGGTTCGTCTGGTCTGGAATCGTGCTCATCATCCCTGTTCCAGCGAACTTCGGCGCGTTTACTCTGTCCGTCGACCCGCAGACCCGAGGTCTTTCTCTGCTCCTCCGAGCGGGTATCAGCGCTCTCCAGAAACTCGGGCACGCTTCTTTGGACTCTCCCTAATGCGGCGTCCTCGGGTTCCAATTCGGATTCACTTTTCACATATTCATCCGAAAACAATTCTTCGTCTAAATCGGACTCGGTGAAGTTCCCCAAAGGCGCGCGGGAGTTTATCTCCTCTGCGTTTCTTTCCAGTTTCGGCGCGATCCCTGGAAAACCATCCACCTCTCGTCCAGTGGGTACTCCAATATTCGGGTAAAGAACTGTGATCAGCTTGGGTTTCTTTTGATCCTGTCTCGGATATTTCCCAGAATCAGGCGGGTCACGTAGATGCTCATCCCCTGCGTAATTCACTTGCATTGGCGACATGCATGGCGCGCAACTTATATCTGCCTTTACATTTGGAAAAACATACCAGGAGGAAAGAATTAGCCAGGTAGAAAGAGTAAAGTGAGCGCCAGGGAATACAACCAGATGGGTCTCCATCGTTAGAAGAGATTTTGGGGAATGCTTCTCCCCTCCCTCCGACTCTCAGACGCGCAGGGAAGCAACTCCAGCGAAGTGTCGGGTTTTAAAGAAGTGCTCCTCAGCTACACCGCTCACGTTCAGGGATGTGATGATGGAGTAAGGCAGCACATAGGGGAGGTACTGAATCCAAGCCAAGCCGCTGCTGCGTCTAGGGAGAGAGAGAGAGAGAGAGAGAGAGGGAGAGAGAGAGAGAGAGAGAGAGAGTTGGGCATAACGACATCATGCGTATTACGGTTGAAAGTCTTTTATTTTTATATCTAACGAATTGCATTAAAATTAATACCTATTCAAGCCGTAAAAGCATTTTACTGTTTATGCTCAAATAAATCTGATCTTCTAATTTACCTAAATATGCAGCATTCATAAACTGTCTTTATAGAAACCATAAAATATAATAATAATAATAATAATAATAAATGTATGTCATATAGCCTATAGGTAGGCTATAAAATGTACAATCTAATATGATATAGCTCTTTTCCATGCATTTAAAATAAATGGTAATTGAAAATGTCAAGCCTCAAAAATGAAGGGGAAAAAAACATAAAAGCATCATAAAATTAGTCCAAAAGACTCAAGTATTTTTAAGTCATAGCAATTATGTCATTGTATGAATCGTAACTCATGAACCATTTGCTGGAGGTGGATCTTTTTCAATGAATCTTTTGGTTCGACGGGAATGGTTTTGTTCATGAGAACTGACTCGGTTCTCAAGTTCAACTCACTAATTGGTTCATTCGCAGCGGTTAACGCCTCACTAATGTGGAGGATTATCAGGCAATTATTCGCTAATATATGACTTCAGAAGGCTTGACACTTAGCTTACCCTACCACATAACTCATGTGGACTACCTTTATGGTACTTTTATTGTGAGTTTGCATCGTTTTTGAAGCTCCTAATTATTGACAATGTCTCAAAAAAGTCCTAACAGGACTGACTTCAGCATTCATTCTTTTGCGAAACACAAAATAAGTCGGATTTGGAACGAGATGAGGGTAAATGAAAACAGAATTGTAATTTTTAGGGTGAACTATTCCTTTAAGATGACTCTTTGCACAGCTCATAATAGTGACTGCTACAATCGCTAAAATACACAAATTGACTGGATGCCTCATTTCATATCATGCTCAGTTTTATTTATTTACTTATTTTTTTATTTTTTTATTATTATTATTATTATGCCCAATACATATTCCCGAATGTGTTGTTTCTTGTGCGTATCACTAAGAAGTAGTGTTGGGTCGTTCTTGAACGATAATTTGAGACCAGAAACACATCACGTAACTGTGAGAGTAAATAATAATTATAATAATGATGATAATAATAATAATAACTATGCACCCGTTTGTAAGGAAGCTTGTAAATGAACTAATTTCTCTATCCAATGCTGTCAAGTCACGTGACAAAAGAGCGAACGATTCGAAAGACTCGAGAGATGAACTAATCAATTCTCTTTCCGGCTCAGACTGCATAGGTTAAATTTATGGGGCTGTCACGTGATGAACGAACGACTCAAACTCGAAGACTTGTCAGATAAGAGGTGAGGTGAGCTAATCATAGACTGAAGACCCAGGTAAACAATGAATTAATCTTTTCTGTTTCTTATAGCACTTTTGTATTGTTTGTAGTGTGATCAACGTTTGCGTAAGTAGTAGATGTGTTAAGGAAGTAACACGTAACATTTTAATTATATTTTGCTAAAATGAACGAAATGACTCGAAAAAAGATTCGTTAATTTTGCTGAACGAGACTCAAAGGTCCGAGTCGGTAAAATGATCCGAACTTCCCATCACTACTAAGAAGGGACAGGACAGATCTTGTAGGTTTGGCACATGCACGCGCACAGCAGTGGCATTTATTCTGCTGTCATCCACGCGTGCGAGGATGCTGTGTCCAGACGAGGCGCTCAATGTTGACAAGGACAAAACTGCAGGAGCTCAGCATGGATAACCAACAGGCCTCGCACATCAGTGCACATGGGCTGCTACAGTAGAATACCTTTCTTTAGCAGAGACAGGAGGAGTTTTAGATGATCACATGCTGTTTTATGTTGTTTGTGTGTGTTGGTCAGGTTTTGCTTTTATTGTGGAGATCAAATATTGCAAAGATAGCCAAACCAGAAAACCCCTACACAGATGAGATCTGAAATCTGTACTGAATACTAAAAATGGTAAAGAAAATCTAAAAAGATTTCATGAGGGTTAGGCTACTTAGATGAAGTTAGGAGATATCACAGTGAAAATATCTTTAGCTTAGTACCAAAACAGTAAAAAGTATAAAACGAAAAGTTCCCATGATAGAAAACCAGAAGTGTGCAAGTGCATGTTAGTTTACAATTACAAAAAGTTTGCTAAATTGGACACAATCCACCTTTAGGGATGCTCCGAAGGGTGAAATTGATTCATAAAAAATAAATATTTTATATTTTCACAAAGCATTTTTGCTATCCTGAAAATGCATTAAATGCAATAAATTGCTTTAATTTGGCATTACCAGTCAGAAAAAAACCCTAAAATGTAGTGTATTTCTGTGCTCTTCTCCAACCCGGAGGGAACAAAGGAGATTGTATTGATAACAGCTAAGCGCTTAGCATACGATACACATTCGCTCAAATTAGAAGGCAGATGGATTTTTGCCCTCTCCCGCTGTCTCGACTTTAACCCCTACTGGTTACATTATGCTGCAGATTACAGCTGGGCTGAGGTGGCAGAGTACTTGCAGGCAGGTGTCGGAAAAGGCGATTAATACGGATCTGAAATGATATTTGAGTAGATAAGATTTTAATCTCAGGCAATTAAGCACAAGAGAGCATATTCTGAAATTGACTGTATACGCATAAATGCATCTTTATTTGCATACTGGTTTTCTTGCATGCACAAAATTGGAAAAGTAGAAAAAACAATGACAAACAATAATGGCTATGTATTTCAGGAAATAAATGTGCGATGCAACAAATGTGCATTCATCAGGAAATGGCACGTGTATTTTTGCTGACTGCTAGCTTTCCTCTTAAACTCGAGATCCGTAAACCCATCACTAGTGACCTTTTCGCATGATCTAGACTTCCCAATATAAAAGATTTACAGCCCAGGCTATTGATGGCTTGAACATGTGGTTTGATACCTCTAGTAAAATGGCAGTTCACACAAGAAATCACTGTTTTTCAACACAACTGTTCTCTCATCATGATTACAAGCTGCAAAGGTCCCATTTTTAAAATATACTGCGCTCAGACGGATCAATAACTTCCTCTGCTATGTTGGATCATTCCCTGAAAATAAAGGCTTGCCTGTCTCCAAACGACAATCAAGGCCTCTTCAGGACATTCAGCTGGTCTTGTTTCTACAAGCTCAGTTGGCTGTCGAACAGTCGGATTGTGTATTTTGCCACCCAAAGCTGCTTTTAAAGCTCCATTAAAACCAAACCAAAACCAAAACACATTTAGTCAGGATTCTCATTGTTAGTATAATTGTCACATTGTGCATTAGCAGTGGTGGCTTTGACAGGTAAATTTTAACTGTATGTGTTTAGAGCTGCTAAGAAGCACTTAGGTTTCAGATCGTAAGATTAACATAGTATTTTTAGCTCATGCTGGGTAATAATGCTGATGAATTTATCTTTCATATTTTACACGGTCGTTTTCATGAGGGAGTGTTTGACAATCTGAGCAGAATTTTAATGGCCAAGATGCTCTAAAGAAGAATAAAAACACCTTTGGAAAGAGTCACACCCCTTTGGTCCTTCTCAGCCTAGATGCCTAAATATTTTCATGAATCTTTAGAACTTCATTAAGCAGTGAGCAGAGAGAAGCTCATTCTTCCATCAAATCGTGCATAGATTTAATGCCACTTCACATTGCACCATGTGGGATGGGTCTAAGCTATTGGATTGTCCCACACTTAAGTGACTAGGTTGAATTGTTTTATATAAATATATGATATAAGCCAGAAACAAGTTCTGTTTGTTATGTTCTTGCAGATCTTTATCACATCACACGCCAAAGACTGAAAAGATGTTGTTCTTTATCAGACTGCCCGCTATCTCACAAATTCATGCACCACGTACAACCAAACAGCCTGTACATAAATGATGTGTGCTCATGCGGTTTTATCTCGCTCATTCCTTCCTAATTAAACTGTAAAACGTCTTGCACCTAGACATGGCAAAGCTTAAAAGCCGATAATAAATACTCAATGGATTCCTTATGCTCCTCACAGATTTTTACCAATGATTTGCACCAGCTTCATTTACAATGTGGTTTATGGATTGAATATTTTCAATAAGATAAGAGGGCACTGTTCTGCTGAACACATAAAATATGCATGCTGTTATTATTCTCAGTTGTATAAATTTAACTCTTAAGGACTAATGAGTGATTTGTTGAAACTGCCCTTTAGAACTAATATGAGACTTTACTTAGTTTTTCTTCTTTTTTGTTTTTTTAAACCCGACTGGCCAGCCATTACCTGCATCACAACTCTGGACAGCAAGGAGAATGCAATGCTAAATGCAAAAACATAAAATGCATCTAACATTACTTGGCAAAATAATAGGCTTATCAGTTTAGAAAATGGAGGAGGAAACACCTCACATATCTTCTGTTGTCAAAGGCCATTTGTCCAATCAAACTCTAAGGTACTTTGGCACAAATGCATGCACTTGGTGCCAGCAGAATGTGGTAGATGCCAACATGAACAGGTTGCACATACCCTCAACCTCAAAAAAAAAAAAAATCAATCTTTGTCATTTGACATTTGCTCATTTTAGTACAAAATGAATAAATAAAAAATAAAAACATATAAATAATTAATTTGCTGAAAAAAAATCACAACTCATGCATTGTATAAAACAAGTTTTGGCTTACTGCAACAGACATTTCTATAATTTTTCATATAAACTAACAGTTTTTTTTACAATGCCGTTAAAATATTTTGACCCTCTCTACAACATTTTTCAAAAGAAGAACCATTTTAATTCAGTTTAAAGAGCACGCTTTTGAATCAACGTATATCTAATCTCTGTTTGCCTGGGGAACACAGCTGGTGAGCTCCCCAGGGTTGCATTTTACCAGGGCCATTTTGGAAGCATTGGCATGTCAAAATGTATCTCCATCCAGTCAATGTAGCCTGAGGGAACAAAGCCTGATTGAGAGCTGTGATCAGAACACAGCTGGAGAAATAGAATAACAAATTGGAGACTTTTCTTTTAAAATACCCATCCCAACCAAGAGGGGGATTACAGAATTACAGAAACTAGTAAACAAGATCAAAATAAAAGCTTGACTCTGCGAAAGACTTTTGGAGGAGTACTAGAGAGAGAATAAAAGATTGCAACAAACATAACTTTGACACTTTGATGTTATGGATGCATTTAGCACTTCATCTTTCAAAAGTCAAATTATATTGAAGGAAACTCACAGTCTGCTTAAAGTGAATAAGAAACTTACAGACAAAGCTCTTACAACGTTATTATGGTTCACATATTATGCAGTTAAGAGATTGTCTTTTACTTTCAGAAAATAAGGCCTTGCTTATCATTTATATACCTAAGCTAACTGACTGCATTTATTTCCTCATAATTACAGTAAAAAAGTAATACATATAAATATTTACATTTACATTTTCTGTGATAGCAAAGCAAAATTATCAGCAATTTCTCTTGGCTTCAGTGTCACATGATCCTTCAGAAATCATTATAATATGCTGATTTGGTGCTCAAGGAATTTTTTATTAGTATCCATGTTAAAAACAGCTCTGCTGCTTAATATTTTTGTGGAGACCATGATCCATTCAATATTCTTTGATGAATAGAAAAGTCAAAAGATCTGATTTATTTTCTTCTTCTTGTTGTTTTAATATACATATGAGAGAGAGAGACTTAGTGAAGTAACATATTTCTGTCCATAGAATCACTTTTCACATTTTTATATTAAATAGTGCAACATCTTTACACATTATCATTATAGTTTCTGAAGTCTACTTATCATAAATTATGAAAGATTAGGAAATTATGAGATTATGAAATGTATTTAAAAAAGACATGATTTGTTAAAACTTTATCCTTTAATCTAAGGCATTTCTGAAACCTTCCTCACTTGTATAGAGTTGTCAGTTGAGCCGTCAATACAAATCTACAGCTGGCCAATTGCTTGTTAATGGAATCGACAGCTCAGTCAAGGCATCATTGGGCACTGCCAACCCAACCTTGACAGGGAACGCCTCTCATTTTCAGTTAAGTAGTCCTTAAGTGGGGAAAGAGTCTAATGTCCAAATGTGCTTTGCAAAAGCCCATGCAAGCAGAAGTCACTTTGCTCTAATCTTTGACCAGATGTCCTTCTAACACAATTCCAACTTTAACGATCGTAAGGTAAACCGCGTAACCGTTCTTAAATCAGCACTATAGGGTAACTCCTAGCTACAGCTCTTACCCAAGATTCGGAAAGTTATTTCATTACTTTGTGGATTTGGAGGATGCTTTCTACCCTCTGGCGAGGTTGTGTGGGTTGTTTTGAGTCCCTGTCTTAATTTCCCTGTGCATTTGAAAGAAGAGTTTCGCTCTTGACATATCCGACTCTAGCGTGAGTTTCTTCTGTTGCTTATAAAATGCAGTTTTACTCACATTCGCTCTCTGTGGAAAACCAGAATATAAGAAAATAATATTTTGAGGCAATCTTTAGGGTGTCTGTAGGGCGGTTTGCACTGGAAACCGAGTATACATTACTTAACTGACAGGGTGATTCACTAGTTAGAAAGACAGTAGGCCTATATTATAAAATCCTTGAGGCCAAAATAATATTATCTGATGGAATACTCACTGATTTCACTGACTGGTAGGGTGCTGTCATACATATTGAGAAACTTTTTTCCCTAAGCACTCAAAAGAAGGTCATGATTTCCTGTTTTTCAATGTATACTTCAGACACGGGTCACGACGAGGCGTTCCCCATAGCGACCCCTAGAGGACGCAGTGTCTCGTTCCCTACTCAGGGAACCATGGTTACATAAGTAACCTGAGACGGTTCTCAGAATCAGCAGCTCATGAATTCTATAGATTCTCACTGAAAAGCCATTCCCATCAATGTCACAGAGGTGTTTTGTCATTTTATTTAATGGCTTTGTTTTAAAAACAATTTGCCTTTCTCACCCTTGTGGCGGTGTTTGCAAACACATCTGAGGTCATCATATAACATCAGTGTAAGTGATTACAGTAATAGTCACACTACAACTGCCATTCACACCTTCAGCTGCATGCTAGTTCTCATTCAAATCTCATAAAAATCTTTCAAAATGACATTATGATTACACAGCAACATGGAAAGGGGGAAAAGCCAACGATTACCATGTTATTTGCTGGTTCTGGCTGGATCCATTCAGCATTGCTGTGTTGCTAACAGGCTTATTTGCTAGTAGCAAGCTGGGGAATACACATGGAGGAAAGGATATCCCCCAACTTCCCCCTAGGGCCCTCTCGATGTAATGCCACACTTATTTGATCAGCCTGTCTGAATCTGGATGAGCTATTCTGTGCCAGGATTTGAGCTTCATGCGAACCGCTCTCTTAATACACAGAAACTGTGTCGAAATAGACCAGCAGAGGTGGAAAACAGCACCCATTACACCCATCATAGGGAGCTGACACAATTCACAGAGCCCAAGATGCACCTTGACGTTCGGCAAAAGTCACTGATAACATTTTAAGAGAAAAGTTGAGTTTCTACTGAAAGTTTGGGAAATTAATTCAGCCATTCTTGATTCATTTTTAATTGAACATCAATCAAATTTCAGTTTGCTAAAGGCAACATGCCTAACATAGCTACTGAATGTGTATAGAACGTATTCCACAAAAAGGCATTTGAAGACAAAATAGCATGCATTTGAATGAGGCTAAAGATCATTGCACACTGTGTCCGAAATTTTTGCACGTTAAAAAATAAACACGACCTCACGTTGTGCCAATCACGTTTACACACTGCCTCAGAAACTTTCGTCCGTCATTAAAAAAATTCGGATCAGGTTCGATTTTCTGCGTTTTCGCATCCGTAGCATGCATTTTGATAGGAAAGGATGACGAATACGGAAAAAAAAAAAAATGGGAAAACGCATGCGAAAATTTCGGACTCAGTGTGCAATGATCTTTAGCCTCATTCAAATGCATGCTATTTGTGTGCAAGGACCTTAAGAAGTGCTTCACAGCTCAACCTAAATCTCACATCCAGTAGAGTAATCCATCTATATTTTTTAGTTTATTGACATGTAAACTTTAATCTGAATTTCATTTTATATGGCTCAATAATTTACCTAACGGTAAGCCCCTCCTCTCGAACACAGATGAGCCAATGGCAGTTGAGTATCAGTTGCACGCGCGAACTGGAACTCTGACATCTTTAGGTTTCATCGGTTTGATGGTGTTTATGCTACAAAAATGGAAAAACGATGTGCCTCGGGTATTTGTAACACTGATTCCAGGTATCAAGAGAGGATGGGCGATGAATTGATCTTATTCCATTTCCTAAAACCAAACAAAACCAAGCAAAATATCCCTTAGCATTCGACCCCAATCCCTATGAAGACGAAAACATTCATTTTCTGGTTGCCATACTCCCATTAAGTTACAATTTTCATCTGCTCAAGCAAAACGTTAATGTCATCTTGTGCTTCAGCAAGGTATCTCTGGCTAAAACGAGCTAACTTTAAGTTAGTGAGTCCCGTTTGCACTATGATCTGTATTTTTACATTTATTTTAAAATATATATCCCTCCATAGCATATTTAAGTCCCACTTGAATGGTGGTCCTTCTGTGTCCAAAATGTATCAAAAACATCTTGGGACAAGGTTTTCACACTGACAACTGTCAGCAACTCCGTTTGTTTGTCCGAGTGAGCGACAGTAATTAAGGGGGGGTCAAATGTTCTTTAGGTTATTTTTCTTTTGAATGAATTTTCTATTTGCCATTTTAAAAAATAAATAAATGAAAGTAAGATTTGTGTGTCTGAACTGACTGGCTCAAAATAATTTTGTAAAGCGGCATTAAAAAAATTTAAACATTTATCATTCTTTAATAAACTATTCCTTAAACTCAATTAAACATATTTTGTATTCATGGTCTCTGTGAACATATTTTAGTAAAAGTACATTATGTTTCATTTTGTCTCATATTATTGAAAAATGACTGCTTTTTACTGTCTTCCTTGGCATAATAGCACCACAAATCAAACCTACTGGCCTAAAACTAGAGCTTCCCAGTCTATATTTTTCATCACAAGGTGGGAGATGAATGTAACAATGTGCAGTAACATCTAACAGGAGGTAGATGACAATATCATATAACGATGTTTAACTCTGTGCCATAAAAACCAGGTGATTTCTCTATATTGAGCAGATGTATAAGCATTATGAAATTTATCCATTTATCTGCAATTGCTGATGCTAATCCAAGCACATTTAATCCATTTAGGCAAGCTGAAAGGTGCTCAGGGTTAGTGCATTTGACTGGTAAAAGTAAGAATAACACTATAAAGGCATGCATGTCTGTGAGCACCTGACCACCCTAGTCTCTAATTGCAGAAATAGTACATTCCGATTCATCATGCTTCAATCACAGAGCCAGAGGCCTTGCCTTGCTTTTCTCTATCCACATAATAATGCCACCCGGTACTGTGCAAAATAAATGCAACTCTAGACGTGGAGAGGGAATGCTATTTGCCTTTCAATGCAATAAGCAAGGTAGCTATTTCCTTTGAGAGATCAACAACGTGGCTGCAATATTCCAGCAACTTTATTTTACTCTCAAGATCAGAGTCTCTTATTCTTTGTGATATGGAAAGATGGGACAAAATGCAATACAGTTCACGCTAATAAAGCACTTTGCGGTTTCTAATAATGCTTCTGGACATTATGATCGCTAGTATTCAGTGTTTTCTTGGTGAGAAAAGCAGTGTTAAACTCTCACCTCTAAGTCTGGTGGCTGTCATTAAGACATATAGGCCCTATGCAGGAAAAAAATGAGAAATTAATTAAAAAGAAAGTAAGATGAGCATAATCTCTGCCTGAACACAAGGGGATATTAAGAAGGGTGATAGGAATTTGTAATAATTTCTGAATTGAGATTTATGATGAGCAGAATAAAAGCTGTACCACCTGACATTAAGGCTTTAGCACAAGCATAAGTCACATTAATAAAAGACATCAATAAAGAGTGACTCCATCATCTCAGTCTGTGTTACTGACTGTCTACTGCTACACAAATCAAGATATGTGTAAAATGTTGGAGATGATTGGATTCAGCATGATTATTTAAACATGGGTATGGATGGAAATTAATCTGTGTGAATAATACATGACAATCATATTGTCATGTTGTGTTGCATGATGATTTTTTTTATTGAATCTTTTTATTAAACCCAACAGTCAAATATATGCGGCACAGTTATATATTATAGAAATGTGAAGCTATTGGTGGTTTCAAATACCAACATGTCATTCTTTGTCAAAAAATTTTTTAATAATTTAACAAGAAGTATTTAATTGTTTGTTTCACATCTTTCAACAGCAGTAAAACAGCTAGCATGTAAGGAAATGCTTTCTTCTTTCAGAAAAATATTATTTTATATACTTTTTTTTCTCTCTGCACTCTTTATGTGCCTCAAAAATAAGAATGGAGTAAAGCATGACTGATTTATCATATGTTATTACATTTTTGTGTTAATAGCATCACACCATATGACTCTGGATACTTCAGAGGCACTTAGCGCATGGAAGTTTGTTTCCATCAGTGTTTAAATTACAGTGGCTGTTACTTTTTCATTCCTGCGATTTTAACTTCGAGAACCCCATTTGGCAGAGTGAATGTCAAGCTACTGCTTTTACGGTCTTATAAAAACTAGTACCAAACTGTCATCAGAACACATGATGTGCACCAGCGTTCACGAGCACTTAAAGAGCTTCTTTATCGCTCTGAGAGAAATATTCATCATCACAGCCTTTCATTCTTCATTTGTCTTAGTTTTACTTACAAGCACACACAAAAGAAAAGAGAGGGGGTGTTATTTTGCAATTTTGAATTATTTATGCCACGTTTTCCTTTGTCTCTGAGAGAGTGCCAATGACAAAGGGCTTCTTTTTGCTTAAGGAGGAAAAGTTGCTTGAAACCCTGCCCTCTTCTTCAGCCAAACACATAATAACAATCAAGTGAAGCTAAAGGAATGCACAAACAGCCTTGATCAGACACCCTGCGTCTTCATCCCCAAATTCCCTAACAGATACTTTGGGAAATAAAACCAATCCATGTGTGCTACAGATGTCAGCTCGCAGCTTTCAAAAAGACAGTGCTGTCTAAAGCCAGACACCTCTGAAAGCTAAACCTCCATAAAGTGTGTGATATATACACTGAGACCACAAGCTGTTAACCCAGCAGAGAAGAGCCTTGTAATACTTATGAAGTGTGTGGCTATGAAAAATGTCTATAATGCTCACCAAGGCTGCATTTATTTGATCAAAATACAATCAAAACAGTACTGTTGTGAAATATGATTACAAGTCTATTTTGATATATTGTAAAATGTAATTTATTCATTTGATGCAAAGCTGATTTTTCAGCATCTTTACTCCAGTCTTCAGTGTCACATGATCCTTGGGAAATTACTATAATATGCTGAGTTGATGCTCAATTATTATTGGTTCTATTATTACCAATGTTGAAAATAGTTTTTGCTGTTTAAATATTTTGTAGAAACTGTGATACATTTTTTTTCATGATTCTTTGATTTTTTTTTATTTTTTTTTATTGTACTTACCCCAAAACTTTGAATAGTAGTGTAGAATGGTAATTGCTTAAGCAGCAAATCAGCATAATGATTTCTGAAGGATCATGTGAAACTGAAGATTGGATGCTGAAAATTCAGCTTTGCATCACAGGAATAAATTACATTTTAAAATATATTCAAATAGGGAAAAAAATATATTATACTGTAATCATATTTTACAATATTATTGATTCACTATATTTTTGATTAAATAAATGCAGCACTGGTGAATATACAGTAAGAGACTTAAACATTTAAAACATAAAAAAAAAAACATAATTATTACAGTCTTTTAACCTACAATGTAGACAGACAGATTATACTAGCATGGCGTCCTGAGGTGGGAATTTGGAAATAAGAAGAGAAACAGAGTGGAGCATTTATGAAATTCACTGATATTCCAGCATAAATATTAATGTCACTGTATATGCAGGCCTGCTTTGAATCTGAACTGTTTTCATTAACCTCTGCCTTTTTAAACTCATGCCTTAAATTATACTTTCATTTCCTGCTTATTTCAAGCAGGAACCTAATCAATGAGAACGGGTTTAGTAAAAAAAATGTCCACATGTCTCTGAAACCGTATTCCCTCCAGCGCTATTCAGATCTAGTTTGGAATAAGTGGAGTGCAAAGTGCATTTGCAATCATTTGTGCAGCCTTTGACACCATATATTTAATTCAAGTTTAAACATATTAATGAGTAATTTGCTTAACCCTACAGTATTTGTCTACACTATAGTTCATTCAACTGCTCACAACTTTACTGAGAAGTTGCTTCTGCAGATCTTAATACATGGTTATTTAGTACTTAGCACATCCTCAAGGTTTGCTTGATTTGATTCATTATAGTAACTTGCACAATTAAATGAACAAAAAAAACCCTGTCACGTAAGATAATAAACTGAGGAAATAAGCATTTATTTCCTTATCTGTGATAGATAATTCACTGCTGTGGTATGAGGCTTCCTTTAAGCAATTTTCTGCCGTCTTAGTCTTTGTGACCATGTGAAGTCTCTATTTGTTATTTCCATGCCAAGTTCTTAGCTACTGTCAGTGTGATAGATCCATTCGTGTTGTTTGGGGAAGTGCGACACGTCTGAACCCAGGCTACTTAAAATTCATCACCGTTTTGACCAGCAGGAGAAATGCACTCAAATCAAGTCTCAAGAATGCACTCCCAGCCACTCTAGGCATGTTTACAGGCAAAAGGAATATCAAAAAGAGCCTTAAACCTGTTTGTGAAGTAAGCTTACAATACTTTTTAATTTTTAAAAAAAAAAATTCAGATATGCCTTTGGCATGAACTTATATGTTTATAGAAACGGCATCATAGATCATGCAATAAAAATACTAACAACTACACAAATAATTTAGAGTTTAAGACTTGAGAACGGAAGGCTTGAACCCTGAAGTCAACATTGATAAAAACAATTGGTAACACTTTACAATAACAATAATGTCCAGCACAAATATCTAAACAAACATTTTTAAAATGAAGATATATTTACTTTAGAAGCAAAATGACTTGAAAACACAAGTCTTGTTATCTTTAAATAAATAAATAAATAAATAAATATTCATAATTCCAGTCTTTTTGGCAGTGTAAAACATTTGACTTTTAAAAAATATATTATTAAATGTTGAAATTAGTATTATGTAAGATAGTACATGCTGTAGATGTACAGTTATTTGCTAGTTCATGTTAACTAATGTAATTATTGATTATCAACAAATGAAACCATATTTCAAACTGTTACCAAATAATTAATCAAGTGGTCCTACTTACTTAAAATATCACGCCTTGGAATTATAACTCAAATATCACAACTCTACAGACTTCTTTGACTTCGAAATCCACTCAATTTATAATTTAATTATTAATCATTCAAGATGATCAAGTAGAGAATTGCAACTATGGAGAATACCCATAAGCCCTTGAATAATTTATGTATTCTTGGTCAAAGCGTGGGAATTTATGGGGACATTTGATAGATGTTCTTAATGTTTTTTTTCCTCACTCTTTTGAGTATTGTTGATGTTTTTTTTTTATGTATGATTATGTTTTTTAATAGTTGAGTAAGTACCAATACAACTGAAAACAAATACCAAGTACTACAAACAATAACAATAAAAATAAAATAAAATAAAAAAATTGCAGTTAAGTCTATTTGCAACTATCAATAAATGATGTATACATACATTAGGTAAACTGGATGACCGAAGTATTGGATGCAATTTCTAATTAATTTAAATAGATTTACATCCTTTATGTATGATTTATCAATCACTTTACAGTGCATTCTACAGTAAATGTACATTTAAATCATAATTGAATTTACTGGGTTGGTATATCCACCCATATTTGTCCAATACATTTCTGAATAATTGTGTAATTTAACTAAAAACAGATAGCTTCACTAAATAACAATGACTGTTTCAGCACCTGGTAAATTGCACATTTGAATCTTTACTTAACTGCAAACAGATTAAAAACAGAAGCCGAAAAAATATAATCAGGGAATAATAAACAGCAGGACAATAATAAATGGGGGTTAATGGCTATTTGTTGCTAATGAGGCTTTTCACAATCTCAGTTGGGCTTGTACGGCAGCATGAGCTGTTCTACTACAGATATTTCACTCCAGAACAGTCTCCTTAAAAGTGATTCATTTTAACCAGCAGGCACAAAATCGGGCTGGAACTGTCCAAGGTGCTGGCCTTTCATCTGCAGTCCTCACTTCGTTTGTCTCAAGGCACCCAATTTAAAGAGAATAATTTGGAGGGGAAAATAGGATCATGGAGCACTTTTGTTAAGGTAAGAGTCTCTTCAAGCAGACATTCTTAATTTGTACCCCAAAAATGAGGCAGAGAGAGATCAATTAGAATGTGGGAATATAAATCAATTTAATGTAAGGAGCAGGACGACCAGAATGCAAAATAAGTTACTGTGCATCAAAATGCATTTAAATCTGCATTTGAGTTTGAAATACTGAATGCCAGTTAATAATTAAACTGTGTAAAATGCACTGTGACAACAGCATTTGTGTTTATCATGCCATTAAACACACTCACTCCTTGGACTTGCACATGATGTATTTAAATTTGCTTATTAAGATTTTTTACCACTCATCTACATACTCAGACATTTTAAGAATAAAAAGTATCTCTACTTAGTGCACTTTCAAGGAAAAAAACACTACATTTGGAAGAAAAGAGTGGGAGCGAGACAAGATAGTTAGAGGAAATGCTGATCAAGGCATTATAGGACTTTGCATTGGATATAGCTGGAAGCACTGTGAAATACATCATTACAATGTACAGAAAACGAGGAACAACTATAAATCTAACCAATAAAATGAGTGTAATCAAAAACTGGGTGTCCATGGCTGCCCATTAGATCTTGCCTGAAGTTTATAAAGAGTATCTTGGGACAGTTAAAAGACTGATCCTATAGTTTGATGAGACCAAAACTGAAATATGGCCTTCAGTGTTAGTCTTGGTGGTGATAGCATCAGGTTTGGGCATGTTTTGTTGG
Organism: Sinocyclocheilus rhinocerous; assembly: GCF_001515625.1. Lineage (NCBI taxonomy): Eukaryota > Metazoa > Chordata > Actinopteri > Cypriniformes > Cyprinidae > Sinocyclocheilus > Sinocyclocheilus rhinocerous. Next base: position 1,171,590 of record NW_015635037.1, on the reverse strand, counting down.
AGCACAAAGATGGGGGGGGGAAATCACATACTGTGTTATTCTATGTCCAGAACAAGTACAACAGATGTGACCAGGAACAATTATAAAAACATTAAATTATGAATGTATTAACAATAAATTATTAAATTATGCTGGGATTTCTAATTTGCCTAAAATGTCCAGACTTTTGCTTTGTTTGCTTTTTGATGGCATTGCTTTGACCATTTTCTGATGGTCATTTTCTAGTATGAAAACAATATTAAAACAAAGCCAAAACCTGAGCATTTTAGGCAAGTTAGAAATCCTAGCTAGGACATGTCGGAAAAAGAGGTATACGGTCACCCTACATTCATATTTAAAGGTTTTAAAGCATTAAAATTGTTACTTGATGTGGGCTCTTTGAGATACTTTTTTATGTTATAAAAAATTGATTTGCAACATTCTAAATGCATTAATTGCAACATTCTCATAATGCATTAAACTCACTATTATGGCCAAGTCTTTGCCAATAAGGTATTTGAATGACTATTTCAAATACCTTAATACCTTACATATTTGAATGACTATTACAGTTCATATACAGTTCAGAAACTTTAACATATTTTACAATGTATGTGTTTCTATAATGGCCTATTTGTAACAGTCTGAGCTATGAAAGAAAAAAAAAATGAAAAAAGAGAAGGAAAGAAAATGTTACACTGTTCCCCAGTCTCGCCTATACTTGATATGCATCTAATATATTCTCACATATAATAAAGTGAAAGAGTAGAAGGGAAGAGCACATGTTTTCCTGGAACTGAATACAGAAAACAGTATAGTTACATTACTGACATATCTTTTATAAAAAATAGCGTCAATGTTTACAGTGTTGCCTATAAAAAAAGAAACATAAGTATGTTGTCTACATCACATGCCATGAAAAAAAATTCCATGTAAAGAAAAATATATAATATACATTTTATATATATTTTCCAACAAGTTTCTCAAACACTGTCATTGGTCAGGCAAGCAGAAGCCCCGCCTCATGTCTTGCCATTGGTTGAGCTAACATTGTGATGTGGGGCTGGTCAGAATGCTCGCTAATGACAGCCTACTAATGGCTTACTTATAGTTATCTCTGCATATCTCTTATAGTTATCTCTGCTGAAACAAAGTGTATTTTAAACATTGAAAATAATTGCACGCTTCCACTATAAAGTGTACTCACCTTTGTAAAAGGATTTGATAGTGCTTCAGAAAAGAGCAAACCGTTTACATAAGTAGCTGTATTTCCTATTCTTTTAACATGGAACTTTGACCTTTTTATTTCTTGGATATAATTAGGCTAACCTTTCAGAGCCTATATTCGGACCCCAACAGACTTATTAACTCCCCAGCATTGGAATGGAGACTCTCTTTTGCTCTCTCACAGGTCTGAGCCGAGTAGCCAATCTCCTGCCCAGTCAAGGAATTCATTACAGGTCAAAACAACCTAGCGCTCTTTGAAGCAGTGCCCATTACTCTTTGCTAGACATTTTAGGAGGTCTTACTTGCATGAAGGAACACAACAGCTCTTGGGAATCTCGTCAGATCTAGGTCCAGCAGAGTGAGCTTTGCCCCTTTGAACCCGGCGCCAAACCAGCTTCCCTTCCCCAATTTTTCATGTTAACCACATAAATAGAAGCTGTCGAACTGAATTGGGGTCCGGCGATAAATTCTTGAAGACCTACTTGTCTAAATCCGGTTGTTGGCGTTTAGTCAGACGTAGGCGTTGAGGCGAGACTTTACAAATATCTTTGTTTGATTCGAGAGCCAAATATGCTAATGGTTCGAGTGTCTAAGAACAGGCCATTCAACTTCAATCTCTGCGTATTCGCGATTTAGATTAATATTGCATAGAAGAGCACTTATTTTGCGCTCGTTACGTCTCTCAAGCTAAACAAGCTTTTGACTGCCGTTTATATTCTCGCTCAGCTTGTTCCAAGTGTTCGCGACAGGCCCTCACGAAACAATGGAAAGCCAAGTCTATAAGCAAACAAGCCATCCAATGAGACCTAATTTCTATTCTAATACATGGAAGAGATTATCAAGGTCGCACATGCTAAGCTAAAATCTTCCCGCTCTCCCACACGCTGGCGTTTAACCATATGTAGTGAGTCATGGGTGCCCAATCTCACAGCACTCCGAAGCACAGCCCGTTTGTGTTGGTGTGCAGCCAGCCATTCTTGTTTTTTGATAACCCTTTCAAACGGATAGCGTCGTATTAATAGGCACCCAGCAGTGTGGCAGCTCAGCCGTTTATATATTTATATCTGCGCACAAAAGCAAGCCGCAGTCTGTCCCTATTGATTTATAGCATTATGGGCAAAAATTGCTTTGTTTGAACCTATTCTGACCTCGTGGCCATTCTGTGATGCATCTTTAAACGCTTGCTTCCTCTGTTCACGACCTGCCGCTTATACTTTCCGCTGTCAAATCACAGTTGTTTAGCTTATCTCCACCCCTCCACGGTAAGAGGGGCCCGTTTGGAAATAAACCGAGACTTTGCGGCTACAATAGCACAAAGGCATACATGGCTGCAATGCTAATGCAGCGATAAGAGGGGTGTTCAGATTTACAGAGGAGAGACAGATGCTGAATTTGGACGTCCTTGCATATCAATGGAGATGCTCCGAGTGGAGCGTTTAAAATATGCCGTTAATGGCAGTTCTCCAATTAGGTATCAAGCCCAAAAATCAATGCCACTGGATTGAGATAATTACGGAAAGTATGCAAATACCAAAGCTATGGATGGGAATAGGTCATCCTCGTTGGGCTGGATGGGTAACAGTTTGTGTTCATTATGATTAACCTTTTAGGGTCATTCGACGATAAAGCGCAGTCAGTTATGGCCTGTATGAGGTATGCTAACAGGGCAGATGTACAACACCTCCATTATCATTGAAAAGACTGTTCTGTATTTAAGCAAGAAAGTACTGTACAACAGCATAACCATGAGGGCCTTATTGCATTTATAAAAAGGCTCATGTTTTTTAAGAATTATACAGAATAAATACATTTGTATTTTTTTAAGTATTGCATTAAATTAATGCAATATAATTATTTTTAGTAATTTTATTATTCACCCAAAAATGAATATTCTTCGATGTACTCACCATGTTATTCCAAACTTGTATGACTTTTAGATAACATAAAAGATGATATTTTGAAGAATGAAGTCATACAGATTTGGAACAACAAAAGGGTGAATAAAAAACAGCATTTTTACTTTGGGGAGATTTTTTAAGTTCCATCCTTCCACTAGAAGACATAGTTGTTTCTTGTAAAATATGTGCAATGATATAGAGTGAATTCCAAAAGTCTGAGAACACTAGTAAAAATTCTTCTATTTTGATTTTTTCCCTTCTATTTTAACAATTTATACGTCAAATTATATTGAAGTTATACTATAATATCATAATGTAATTTAAGTGAAAGTTTACATTAAAATGATTAAGAATTTACTGTGTTCCTCTTTTGTTTTAATGACAGCAGCATTCAAGATTGAACTCCACAAGTTTGTGTAAATCTTCCAAAAGTTTAAAAGAGCAAGAACATCTGCTCTTTTGTGTTTTACATGAATAAAAGTCACAGAGATTTGCACACAAAAAAACAAACATTTCATATATTTCACCAGAATGTTTTCTTGTATTCCATTATAGGCATGCATGGATGCATGAACGAATGAATAAATGCACGAAGGCATGAACGAACCAATGAACTAATGAATATTCAGTGTAGTTTCATTTTTGATTTCCATTGTACGTTGTAGTTGGATGAATGTGTTTCACATAATAGCTGTTACTCTGTGTATTTTATCACAGCTGGAATGTAATATTGACCAATCAGCATTCATGAATGAAACTATAATCATATTCATTAATTTAACCGCAATTCACAATTCAAATACTCTTAAATTATTACCATTGATTTAGAGGGGGAAATCATTAAGAATGAAGTTCCTCCCACTGATAACGGTTTAGCGACTAATTCATTAAAGCAATTATGCAAATCAGGTAACGGTGCAAGCGTTCCCATAAACTACTGTATATGCTTTTCCCAATCCTCTGGAGTGCTCGGTTGTGGATGATGGAGCAGACAGCTGTGATCTGGCATACTTTACTGTGACTGTGTTTGGATATATAACACTCGTTTCATGAATAACCGCTTTCTGGATCAAAAAAAAAAAAAGTGCATGTCTCTTAAATAAAATACCCTTTACCGCCTGCTTTCCACGGGTGGTAATAACATTAACTGCACCAGGCAAAAAGGACTCTCACAAAGGCTTTGGTGAATAAGGCACAAACTAAGAGGCTAATTTACATAGAATGGAGGCGTGTTTGTGCTGAAAAGAATGACTGACTTAAATACGGGTGGACAGCGAAGACGCAGGTTCTCACCAACTCTACCGTGGCGCAATTCATGTTATTCAATAGTTAAATTGCACCGATAAACCAGTCTTCAAAATATTTATTATTCATCTGACATTTGTCATGCCAGGTGGAATGTAAAAGGACCGTCATCATCTCCACAAACACGACTGAATGTCTTTTCAGGCGAACCACTCAAGCACAGGAGGGAAATAATTTGACTCTCAATGTGGATGTGATTCAGCCGTGAGTCAGTAACATGCAAACACAAACCATGGCTAATCTGCAGCGAGACCTATTTTAAGTGATATCTGTGAGAGACACCAGTCTCCTCCTTGTTTACTGATGTGGCTTTAAACAGAAGAGGCCTTTGGAGTCGTGCATACAAACATCTGTTCGAGTGCTAATCTTGCCAACGAAAGCACTGACGGAAATGTTTGTTGATGCAGGATTTCTCGATTGTCGACAAGGCGGCAAACACTAAGAGACTGGAGTTAAAAACAAACTTGAAGAACCGTAACAGTGCACTAATAATGGTTTAGTAAAAGAAAAAAGGCAGAATTGACTCCAAAAAAGTTACACAAATAAAATACTTTAAGCAATCTGTTAACCGGAAGCTAGTCTTTACTAGTTGTTGTAAATATGCTGCTGACTGTTCATGTTTCACTTAATGAACGTTTGTCATTTTCAAAATGTTAGTTTGACAGATTTTTCAAACTAAAATTGTCATTTCACAGAGAGTACTGTCAACTAAATTAATAATGACATGAGGAAATATTGAGTAATTTACAGGACGTGATTTCTAAAAGACAAAACTGTGACTGAAAAGTATTACAAAAATTCACATCATCTGTTGCAATATAGTTATCAACATGTTCATATTTTCTCACATCTGTGAAATCAAATACCCTGCAATATAGTTTATTTAATTTGTTATTTATGTGCGTTATGACTTTGAGAATGCGGCATACTGACATTTGATGAAGTGCATCTGCTGTAATTTCCTCTCTCGCCTGCCAGTGTTTATAATTTACCCGCAGGAGGCTAACTTACAGCAGTTCACAGAGGTGTTTGTAACTGCACTTACACAATCTTCTAATGTCTCTAAAATCACCTACTTCCTGTCAGCAGTCAGAGGTCAGAGGGAGAGAAACACTCGCTCAAGTATAACACTAAGCACTGCAGCATAAACAACACAAATGTGCACCGAGCGTATGCTTCAGAAACTGCAGATTTATCTAGATATAGACGACACATTGGTATTTGACAGATACTATAAATCTGCAGAACTGAAATAATTTATCTAAACATGCCAAAGAGGAAATGATGTGATACCGATCAGCAAGTGTCAAGTGTATTGCTTCGCTTATAAGCCAAGTAATTACCAAATGCTATGATTTTAAATCAACTTTAAATTTAGATTATATATTATAGATAGATAGATAGATAGATAGATTATCAAATATTATAAAAGGATAAATAATACATTCAAACTAGCATTTATGATATTACATTAAATAATGATATATTAAAATAATAAATAAATAAAAAAAAACGTATAAATTAGGATTGAAACGGTACATTGAAAGTGAAATCCATTACAATATATTCCAAAAATATTTCAAAAATAAAATAAATTCAAATTATATTATAAAATGTCTTATTGACTTTTTAAAAGTCTAATATAAATTATATATATTACATATTTAATACATTTTAATTTTATACAATATTTAAAATATCATATATTTAGACTGGAACAGTCAATTGTAATTGAAAACCAGAAACATCTGTTTTAATATATTGAAAATTCAAATTATATTTTAAAATGTATTGCAGATTTTTTTTTTAAACAAATAAATGCATTTTATATATTACATATTTTATATATTACATTGAAAATCAGTAATTATGTTGTAATATATTGAAAATTCAAATACTATTATGAAGTGAACTATTGATATTTTTAAATAAATTGATAAATCATGCACAATATGTTAAAACAAATGCATTAAGAAACAAAGTGTGCTGATTTTAAACACCATGCTGATTACTGAAGAAAAATAACAGTGCACTAATAATTTTTTAAGAACAATATAGAAAGAATTGACTCCAGTAATCCAGTCATAGTACAGTATACTGATAACTGACCTGCATTATGAACAGGAACTCCAAGAAGAAGTCCAATAAAGAAAGTGTGTTGATTTTTAGCACGGTGTTGACTTCAACTATTCATTATATCTATATGCAAGTCACGAGTTCCTAGTTTCAACAAGATTTGCATTTGCTTTTACACAAGAACACCTTTGCGTAAGGCAGCAAAAGAACAGGTGGTAAAGTTTTGGCAAGCTTAAGGTTTAGGTGATGCTTCTGCATAAATAAAACGCTGCATCAGAGCCTCAAACGCTGCCGTCGTCATGACAGTCAGTGCACATTTTGTTTTCTGTCAGAGCTCGAGAATCAACAGCTTCTGTGCTGCCTGTGCAGAAGAAAAGATCAATCACAGTTCAGCATGCAAATGAATGCAAGACCAAATCGCAAACTACAGATTTCACTGACACTTTTAAATGCATCAGAAGGAGACCTATCCTAAAGTTCTTAAGAAGCAGGATGTTTACAGAAACCAAAATAGGCAGTACACCCAAAACTTAACTTATTTACCACTTTAAACCTATGTTTTTAAAGTATATAAACATTTTTTATGTAAGGTCGAGAATCAACAGCTTCTGTGCTGCCTGTGCAGAAGAAAAGATCAATCACAGTTCAGCATGCAAATGAATGCAAGACCAAATCGCAAACTACAGATTTCACTGACACTTTTAAATGCATCAGAAGGAGACCTATCCTAAAGTTCTTAAGAAGCAGGATGTTTACAGAAACCAAAATAGGCAGTACACCCAAAACTTAACTTATTTACCACTTTAAACCTATGTTTTTAAAGTATATAAACATTTTTTATGTAAGGCCATGAGAGTGACACACTCAATGCCACAATGCAAAGACTGCGTTATCTACAAAAAAGTTTGAACCGAGTGTAATAAGAGGTCCAAGCTGAATGCATTTAAAAAAAATTGTGGGGGAGCAAATGAAAAAGAGTATACAACAAACTACTGTGCTATAAACATGAAATGTCACTAAAATGCAACATTTCTCATTAAGGCAGCAAGGTTGACTAGGACAGTTAACATGTGTCCTCTGCAACTGACCAGCATGCTGACAAAGAACGTTAAGAACATATACGTTCTCAAAACCTTCAGTGTCGTCTTCACATAGAACGGAGAAAAGAAAAAAAAAGCAGCGAGTCAATAGCTTCTGAGAAAGCCGTTTAGAAGCTAATTGAAACAATTTTCCCTTGCTGCAGGGGAGGCCAAATTACATCGTCTTTGAACTGCGAGATTGGGAAAAGAAAATTCTTTGAGTGAACTTAGAGGTTTGCAATTGCTCAGAGACTGCGAGAAAAGGCAATTGTGAGAGCGACAGTTGTAAAGCAAATGGCCATTCCTCTGTCATTATCGTTGCTTTACATTACGCTTTCATCATATGTGACACATCGCCGCCTCCTTTAGCATATCTCAGATGGAACAAGAACAATAGCAAAAACAACAACGTAAATAAATATTGAACCGCGAAGAGAAGTCATACAGTGACTCCATATGTAGAATGTAAAGTGATATTTGTGGAATTCAATTGGGAAAGGTCTGGAGCACAAGGCATCACGTAGACAAGGTAAGCATCCCATTAACAACACTGAAGGCTACTCAAAAGTTAATGGGGATACGGCGGTGCCGACTGGTCAGAGAACGAGGGAAGACATTTGCATTTAAATTGGAACAACTTCCAAAATCCTATCGACCCACAGAAGTCGAGAGCTGGAGAGGATTGAGTGTATATAGTGATGGTGGGATGAAGGAGTGATTGTAGAGACACCATCAATGTGAATCCACTCTGAGGCAGGAAAGAAAGACGTTCATCCATAGATCCTCTCTAGAGGGCAATGGATATACTGAAGAACTCAGAAGAACATTGTGGCTCCATTCGTGTGCACTTCTGTACTACTTAAACTACACTTATTTTTTCCTCCATCATGGCCCTGTTAGGCCTCTCATGTTGAAACCAGTATCTTTATCTTAATTTAGAAAATATATTTGATCATATAATCTGAATTATGTATACAAATAAATTACAAAATGTTTAATGCTTTGAAACAATTAATTGAAAACCAGTCAAATATGAAAACATTTGATTTGAAGCATACATACATACATACATACATACATGCATATAGCTTTTGTCATGTGCATTTTGTTAGTAAAGCCGGTTCTGTAATCAGCAGGAAATCATCATCACGTGCTTTCAGATGGAGCAGAATTTACTACACAGAGCCGTAGTTCACTGACAAGTTACGCAAAAAAAAATTGCAGATGATCACAGAACCGTGCTTCACTGAAAGATACGCATGACAATCGCAGCTTCTGTCGAATCACGATTTCGATTTATCGTGCAGCCCTGCATGCATACATAGACTTTTCAATTATATATGAAAAATATATAATGTATAAAAATAAAAAATTATATACAAAATAGTAATTAAATATTTTGGCAAGGAACAGTAATTTCAATGGGAACCAGTAAAATCTGAAAATCATTTGATTTGTCCTGCATTGATGTCCCTATAGTGGCACACAACTAATTAATAATAATAATAACAATAATATTTTGCCTGTAATGTTTTGACTGAATTACATAAAGTGTAATATTAATAATGATAATGAATTTAATATATATAT
>NW_015635037.1:1152981-1162350 GCF_001515625.1 Sinocyclocheilus rhinocerous | reverse complement strand
AAAGGAACAGTAATTTCAATGGGAACCAGTAAAATCTGAAAATCATTTGATTTGTCCTGCATTGATGTCCCTATAGTGGCACACAACTAATTAATAATAATAATAACAATAATATTTTGCCTGTAATGTTTTGAAAACTGAATTACATCATAAAGTGTAATATTAATAATGAATTTAATATATATATATATATATATATACTTATACATAAAATAATTCTACATATATATACATACGCATATAAATACATAAAATACATATTAAAATAAGAAATAATATGAAATATATTTGAAATCGAACAGTAAATTGATATATGATATACACTTTTTTTTCCTTCTTATGACAGTAAGTGAGACTGCCACCTCTTGCCAAGTATTGACCTTTTCTGGTCAAGCTTTAGTATGGGGTGCTGTGTGTACATTAATGAGGAAAAAAAATTAACTTAAATGATTTTAGCAAATGGCTGCAATATAACAAAGAGTGAAAAATTTAAGGGGGTCTGAATACTTTCCGTACCTACTGTAAATGTAGTAAATGTGTGTGTGGGCCCCAATGGCCCTAAAAATCCATCCCTGCTTCTTTCTTCATCCTAGACTTTTTCTTTTCATTCTTCAACCTTCCTTCTTTCGTCATTTTTATCTGAAGTCTTCCAAGCCCCTTTTTTTCTCCTCAAGTTGCTGTCATATCTAATTCACTGGAAGGCACAATCATACAGACCTGCAGATGGTGTGCTAAAGAGCGTTTCTCTTATCTCTATCGCTCCTGCAGTTTTGCAGGGACACCCGTCGCCAATGAGACAGTCGGCTGCTTTGACCCGACTTTATCTCGCCCCCACTGGACCCTTCTCACCATAGCCCAGCTATGTGCTACTCTCTTGAAGGCAAATAGCGGCTTCCTGCTAAGTAATGGCCAGAAATACCTCAGGAGCCCGTCTGTAGTAAAGGGCAGGCTGAGAGGACCAAATGATTTGATGTGTGAGATGACCATTAGCATATGGTAATGAAGTGAGCTGTTGCACTTTTGACAGATTATTGCCATGTGGGGGAAAACACATTGCGGTGTACCGCTCTAACAAGGGCAGGGATGTTAATCCGATTTAGATTAAAAGAAGATTTCACCCTCATGTCATTCCAAGCATTTATTACTTTCTTATGGCACAAAAAGCATCAGAAAAACAACGCCATGAAAGCAATCAATGAATCAATCAGTCAGTCAATCAATCAATGAATGTTGTAAACAGTGAAACCAAAATATGTTTCAAAATGTATTTTAGATGCAAGTAAAAACTTTTCCAATCTTACAGGCCCTACATTTAGGCTAAATCCAATGTGAATGGAATAGAGAGCAAATATTTGCAATGAATTAATAAAGTAATATAACACATTTGAATAAAATTCAGCAAGAAACATACTTTACAATATGAATTTTATTCAAATATGTGACCCTGGAGCACAAAACCAGTCTTAAGTGTGCTTTTTTCCTTTTCTGCTTCCGAAGACCTGGCGCACCTCGTCTTCGCTGATCTGAATTGCAGGTGTGGGGGAGAGGGGGGTTGCTGGAGGTGTGAATGGTTGTGTGGAGAGGTGTTCAGGGCGGGTGTGGGGTGTTTTTTCAAACCTGCAGTAGAACTCGTTCAGATCGTCTGCCAGTTGTTGATTCTCTGCAGTGCTGGGGGATGGTATCTTGTAATTGGTGATTTCTTTTAGACTTTTCCACACTGGTGTGGAGGCACTGGAAGAGAATTGAATCCTTATTTTTTTCAGAATAATTCCTCTTTGCCACTCTGATCTCCTTTTCCAGTGTGTATTTAGCCTGTTTATACAAGACATTATACAAGTATAGCAACATCATGGTAACCAGTTGTTCCGCACAGTCAGGCACTCATCGTTTAAACATATTTATGCATTAATATAAATTAATAACCCATAACGCTGGTAAAATTAAGTAATATGTATATAATAGTATTAGTATGAATATAATATTCTGGAAAAATAAACTATTAAAATAATAATGAACTATTCAGCTATTTATCTATTAACATAACATAGCATAGCATAACATAACATAACATAACTATTTTAACCTGATGCACCCAAAAATAAATAAATAATATAAATACCTGTATATTTACAGGAAGCAACCACTTAGCAACCATGCTAAAACACCTTGGCAACCACTCACAACAACCTAGCATCATAGTAGTGCGTTTTGCACATTCAAGCTCTAATAATCACGTGAGAGACTCAGAACTATATAGAATTCATATAGAGCTCACAATCGAGTTCCCCTTACAAAACATATACAAGCTCTTGTATGATCTATAAGCAGAAACACAGACTTATCTGGTTTCTATTGACCCATATTTTATGTATTCAAGAGCAGCAGTCCTCTGAGGTCTCGTTTCAAATCACAAACATTTGACGTCAACACTCCTAGATAGATGTCATTTTCACTTGAGAAAGGACATGACACTCCCGTCCAAAGAAACCAGTTCGGTCCAGTGTGCCACAGCCTCCAAATTAGATCTCTGAGGAAAATCATTACACAAGTAGATGGACGATCGAATCTTCTGGGGCCTTCCAACCTTCCCTGAGTCCCAGCTGAAATTTGTTTATTTGTATCCTAATGGCTGGCGTGACATTGCCTGTCACATGCCATCTAAGATATTTGACTGGTTTCCATTTGTGTCCACCTGCTCTGTCTCTCAGTATTTCAGCAGCATTAGAAGAGGGGCAGATAACTCCCATGACCCTCCTGCTCTCAACCACACAGGACAAGAGAGTCACTGATAGCTGACCGATGCGTGGGACTGCTGTTATTAGGTACAATCTTTTTTTTCTTTTCTTTTTTTTTTTACTCAAAATGGTTGAGATAGGATTTCAGGACAGAAGATATGTCTAAGTAAGTGGAAAAGCCTATCTGTGCTAAGAGATGTCTCAATAAGGCTATAGTGATAAGCTACAAAATAAAAGGCCTCTGACAAGCATTCAGGAAAAAAAAAATCAGGTGCAAAATTCTGATTGGATGAGCCACATTCATATCTGGCTAATGACCTAGATTACCTGGACAAATAATTTTCTGTTTTGATTTTATTCATCAGGAAGGCTCAAGTATCCTTCATCGACATCAGCGCTATGGTTTTTAACACATACTCGGAATCATTCAGCAGCAGCATTATTATTACAGAGGGAGAAAAATGACTTGAGGAGCTTCATCTCCCTTTAATAAGACACTTGAGCTTGTTTGTCTAATCACATGCTTTGACAATTCTGGGTGCAATCATGGGAAAAATATCCCTGAGAAAGCAGATTTAGTTGTAAATTAAATCCAGATGGAAGGCTTTAACAAATGTAAAAAGTCATTCGAAGATCAACAAGTATGAAATTTCACCCTAAGGTCATACAAGTTAACGCCCATATATGACCCCTTTAACACATTTCCTCGTGTAAAGAATCAACACTAATAATCGCAGGTGTCAAGCACAGAATCCTATCAAAAAGAATACAATACAGTATAAGCAGCATTATGCATTCGCTTGCCGCACTTATGCAGTGTGCATGTGTGCGCATTTGGCCTTCAGTCAATCGGTGCATTGATTGCGGTTCTCGATGAGATGAGGTCTTTCGGGAGCTCACCTGCTGTTTGCTCTATGTTTGCATGCATATGTGCTTGTTTACCGCACCCATTCACTCTGTAACCGCACATCCTTTCATTCCCTCCCTCATCCCCTTGTTCCTCTTTCTCGCTTACTCATTATTATTCCAGCCGCTCCACAGCAGGAGTAATTGGTCCGATCAAACTTTCTCCCAATAATGCAAACAGAATCATTACCCCTAATGAAGTGAACACTCTGAATGGCTGGAGAACACTTCATTTTGGAGAAATAAGGTGCTCTTGATAAGTCGGATTCAGATGCTGCGTGTGATGAGAACACACCTGGACTGAAGCTCCTAATCTGACGTCTTCAGAGACACAGAACCTGCTGTGCTGAAACGCGCCTGACTCAACCAGAGCCCCATGTGTCCTGTAAATGCACACACACACACACACACACACACACCACCATTTGTACAGTACACTGTCTGTGAGCACAGCTTGTTAACTTCACTCCACCGAGCACCCTGTAGAGATAGCGTGAGAGGGAGAAAGGGAGAGAAAAAAACGGCAGCAGTACCAGTTGCATTTAACGACCCTCTCAGCAGACAGAGGCAGCCAGCATGGGACAGTTACATTTCACTGGCAGCTCATTGTCATTAGAATGCCTCTCTTTCAGCATCATCCACAGCCTGGTTTGTGTTCCTCCTTTGATTCGGCTTTGCGAGCTGGTGCTATAAGCAGAAGAGCACAAAGGCTTCTAAAATCTGCTGGAATTGTTACTACTTATCTGTCTATCAAAGATGTCTTGAAAGGGAAGAGTCAAGTCAACATCACACAAATGTGCATAATTTTTTTTTTTTACATATATAAAAAATGAATACAGATTTGTGTGATGTCAACTGGACTAGTCCTTTCAAATATCTCTATTCCTGCATCAACAGAAAAACAAATTACTGCAGATGTCAACTGAATTCTATCAGACATTCAACAATCACCTGAGTGAATGAAAAACTGCACAGACGTTTCACAGTGTTGTTAAAAAGTTTGGGTGGTTAGAGCAAGCTTTAAATTATGTTGTTCAAGCTGTGATCCTGAAATAAACAGCAGAGACAGTTTCTCTGAAGTTCCTCTCTCATGAGCACAAGTTCATCTTTGATGCTGAGAGACAAACTATATTTTGAATGCAAAGAGAATGGGGTTAAAGAAATGCTATAATGCTCACACACACACTGCATAGACATATGCCTTGTTTAGTCAAGCATAATCTCTTGTCAGTGCTTCCTAACATGTAGAGTGTAACCAATTCTGTCTTAGGCCATCATTAAAGAATGTAGTTCCTCTGTCCTGTGGCTTATACACTGAGAATGTACTAAAGTCAATATGTTATGACAGCACTGGAGGCAGAGAAGATAAATGTAGACATGGCAAGAAACAGTGTACAGTAAATATCTTAATCATTCCTAAACAGTAGGTGTACTGAAACAATGATTTATAACAATGTACAACTAAGAAGGGAAAGTTTGCCAACATTTTCTCTAAAGGTACTTGAAAGAAAGGAAAAGAAGTGTTTAAAGTGTTAAAAATGTAAAAGTTTGGGGTTTGCATTTTTATTCTGAAAAAAATATATATATCCACAAAGATATTAAGCAACACCACTGTTTTCAGTGTTGCTTACAATAATAAACATTTCTTGAGCAGCAAATCAGCATATTAGAATGATTTCTGAAGGATCATGTGACACTGAAGACTGGAGTATAGAGGCTGAAAATCAGCATTGCATCACAGGAATAAATTACATTTTAAAATGTATTCCAATTTAAAACAACTATTTTAAATTGTAATAATATTTCACAATATATTGTTTCATTTTTAAGTTTAATATTAAAATAACCACAACAAGTGAAGCACTTTTGCACTTCTTTGGGATAAAAAGAACAGTGATTCATGATCACTAGTATAATCAGTTAGAAAATACATGACAATCTGAATCAGAACAGGCTGAAAGTGTGAACAGAGTTTGCTGGATGTGAATCGAAAGGAACTCAACTTCATTGATATCTACAATATTTAACCATATACAGCCAATGAATAGTCTCCAAATACACAACTTTACACTTTGCTGAATGGTTGTCTTGTTGCATAGTCAAAATCCATGGTGATAAACTTTTAGGATCACAGGATCTCTCCAATGAAAACAAATGAATTTTTTTTATGAGTGCCAATACAATACTTAGCAGCAAAAGCCTTCTTCTACATTAATCCTAATGTTAAAAAAAACTGCTGTGAGTGCTAAACACTCAATATACTCTCCAAAGTTTAGACTAAAGACCTGCCTGCTCTATCAAGCATTCAATGATCCATCACACAGTACATGGATCATGATGCCTTCATTCACCTCTGCCATCCTCTACACCCAAAAGAAGTTTGAGCAGCCTTGTTTGCACTGTAGATGTCTCTTTTGCACTTTTTGTCAAATATTTACCCACTACCTTTCTATATTTGTGTACTCCTCCTTGGGGTTCAGTAATTCGATTTGGAAAATTTGAACCTGCCATTTCAAAACCAAAGGCTGTAGGAACATATCAGAGCTATAGATTTAAAGATCAAAGCAATGGTTGGAAAAATGAGTTCAAAGCAATGGCTGGCCCCTGAGAAATTACAATGAAAAAAAAAATGGAAGTGATAATGAACAAAAGATACAGAGACAACCACCAAAATAATTCAACTCCCTGGGGTGAAGAGGATCATTATTCACAGAGCATACAGACAAACTAAAAATGGTGTCAAAGAGATACAACATCTATTAAAACGGGTGCAGGGAAACTTCAGCATCCACTAAAACTTGTCCAGTTCTGTGTTTCTATAATTGTGTGAAATGCTTTAACTATAATTCTGAAGCTATTAAAGCGGACACATACCATAAGCTAATGTACTGTAGGGCTGCACGATAAATCGAAAAGGAATCGAAATCGCGATTCGACAGAAGCTGCGATTGTCATGCGTATCTTTCAGTGAAGCACGGTTCTGTGATCAGCAGTAAATCTCCATCCAAAGGCCAGAGGGCGCTCTCGCGCTGAAACTCCAAATACGCCTCGCAGAAGAAACCCAGGAAATGCCTATAGCGGTATCTGGATAAACAGAAGATTTAACTGCTTTTATTGATTCAACGTGACTAATAAACACACGGTTTTGACAATATATGGTTTATCTGAGTTATTATTATTATTATTTTCATTAAAATAAAGTATATTTATAATGCAATGCCTTTATCACTGCTTAAATACTATGAAATATGTTGTGTGCTGCTGATTACAGAACCGGCTTTACTAACAAAATGCGCATCCTAATCGTGCAGCCCTACTGTACTGTAAATATTAAGAAACCATATTCTAAGAGAAATGTTGTAAGAGACGGAGGGAGAAAGAGAGCGAGAGTGAACAAAGGGGATTATTCTCAGGAATTGTATTTATCTACAGGGTATTATGTATGCATATTTTATATAATTATTCACACATAACATTCATTATTTAGCTAATATTATGTATAGTATTGATACATTTTATCAAAAATGTGAAATGTGATAAACATAAGACAAATTTATACAAAAATATAATATACATATAAAAAACGAATTTAGAGAAAATATATAAATAAATATATAATTTTTTTTGTTTAGTTATATTAACATACTATTAGATATTAGAATTATTAGCATTAATATGATCATAGAAATGTGGCACAATGTGACATTCACAGCTACTAAGATAACTGTGGTTTAAATATTCAATTATGATCAAAATAATTTTGGACCAATGATATCTTACTATGGGTGGGGCTACCCAGTTTGACACCACATAAATGGAAAGAAAGCAACCGACTAAACACACTTTTCACAGGTAGCTAGGACAAAAACACAGATTTACATCTCACAAATATATTTTAGTGCTTGAGAGACCTGCATTTATCCACATAACTATTAAAACATCTCTTTCATTATTCTGGTATAGCCTAGCAGTTAAAGATCCGGGCTGGAAATCAAAGCCAGCTAAGGCCGATTCTTCAGCCAGCCTGCCCTTGATCAAGAGGGACCATCCCTGTGTCTTAACATGACATTGCTCTATGGCGATGTTTTACATCTAATAAATATATTTTAGTGCTTGAGAGACCTGCATTTATCCACATAACTATTAAAACATCTCTTTCATTATTCTGGTATAGCCTAGCAGTTAAAGATCCGGGCTGGAAATCAAAGCCAGCTAAGGCCGATTCTTCAGCCAGCCTGCCCTTGATCAAGGCACTTAACCTGAGGCGACTCCAGAGGGACCGTCCCTGTGTCTTAACATGACATTGCTCTATGGCGATGTTGCATGAAAGAACATAAAGCGAGCTCAACTGGCCCCAGTTGTGTGGTGATAAATAATGAGCCTCAGTTTTATTCCCCTGGGCTCCAGAGTGGCTTTACGGTCTCTTTCTCGCCCAGCTATCCTAGACATCACAAAACCCAAAACAGATCTAGGCAAAACCGTCATAATGAAGCACAAAGAGATGAATGCTGTAATCATCAGCCACTGATAGATGATGGGAATAGAGATCACTTTAGATGGCAGCCGCTGCTCTTTAACAAAATATCATAACATTTGATATAAACTTGGCACTAGCTGTAACCATTTTATGGCACATCTAGTCTCTTTAAAAGGTTTCAACGCTTCAAAAACGATTACGGCTTCAACTGGGAAGAAATTTCAAATCTTTCCTCAGTAAAAGCGCTAATACATCAAAACACTAAAATACGTTTGAACAGCTATTTAGACTGAAGCACTCAATAACTGTGATGTTTAAGCTAACTGGATCCAAAAACAACAGGGAAAGACAGGAACGCGTCCAATTCACTCATTCATCCACTTGCTTATGTTATATCTGTTAGCACATATCAAAACCTGAAACTGACACACTTGACATTTCATACTGCTCAAGTGACTCATCAGTTCTGTAATCTGCAAGACAGAATTGAGCAACCTGTCAACAGTGGCTCTTTTTTCTAAACCTGGTGAGGTATCTATGTAGGCAGCCTTTCAAGGCATCAAAAGGTGCGCTTCCAAAACGAAGCCGGTTCAAAAGGTACGTAGCATGATTGTGTTGCCTTCTGTAACAAAAGCGGCTGTTTCATAAAACAAGTTTACCAAATAAGCCAGGCTTATTTCAGTTAGTCTGACTTATTGTCACTTGATTTGGTTTCAGAAAGCAAATTTACCATAGCTCAAGCTCAGTCACTGTGGCAACTTATGCTGGGAAACTAACCTGAGGCCCGTTCTTCGTACGTTGCTAACTCAGTAAGCTGGATTTGATTGCTGACGATTTGGCATGATCTTGGATTGTTTGGTTCTTCGAAGCTCATCCCGGAGTTGCTGTCATAGCAACAGGTCCGTAAGCTTAAACCTGCTCGGGAGCAGGCTTATTTCATGTAAACAGGATTAGATTGCATCTTTTTAGGCAGATTTGATACTTAAAATCTGTCCCAACCACTGCTACTTTATTACAAGAGTACCCTACTGATCCAGGGACAATAATTTAAAATGATAATAATTTAAAAATTAATTTGAAAAGAATACCATAATGTTGTGTAGTCTATCATACTTTAGACACAGCCGGTTTTACTCATTGAAAGATTTATTAGTGATGAAATAATTACTTTATAATTGTATTAGAGTCTTACACACATGCTGTACAGTTCATCTGAGTCGTGCATTAATTTGAGTGCTGACAGCTATTATG
>NW_015635037.1:1116001-1152956 GCF_001515625.1 Sinocyclocheilus rhinocerous | reverse complement strand
TGATCCAGGGAAAGAAATTTACAATAATAATCATTTAAAAATTAATACAAAAAATATTATAATGTTGTGTAGTCATCATCTATAACACTATAGACACAGTCAGGCATGCATGACAGTTCAGTCTTCTCCCATCATGTTTAGACTTAATGTATTCGTGATGAAATAATTACTTTATAATTGTATTGGAGTCTTACACACACGCTATACGGTTAATATGAGTCGTGCATTAATTTGAGTGATGACAGCTATTATGGGAGTGGCTTGATGGAGCGCAGGAGATGCAGATAACTTGATCTTTCTTGACCCTTAATAAACTTTAATTAATGCTGTCACGTAACAAATCTGCTTCAAAGATAAAATTAAATGAATTGCTAATTACAACATTGAAATAAAAATGTAAAACCTGTACAAACACTAGAAATCGTGAATATAAATAATTGGGAATCATATAAAAAATACAAATAAAATAAAAACAGTGCATATTTAATTTATCTATTATAACATTTATCTAGTTTTGTTCGCTTCGCTGTTTCCTTATAAAGGTCCAGAAATTTGTCAACTTTTTCATCAGGTGTCTTTTTTAATTATATGATGTCATTACGTTGCTGTCTTGCCGCCAGCCAATCGCTGCATTGCTGATCGTGGTTTCGAGTATCGATACATCTGCCCTTTTCGAGGAACACCAGAACGTGCAGTAATCTTAGACAACTTAATCCAGATATTTTAATCAAATCTGCAAATTCGTTTGAAGAACCAAATTACCAGAGATCAGTTATGACGATTAGAAGATCTGAAATCTTTCAATTCATCTCAGATGCGACGTACAAAGAATGGGCCCCTGGTCCGGAGCAGGCTAACTGTCAGGCTAAGCTGAGTTCCTCTAACACTGACCAATAGGAATGCATTGATATTACCACTGACCCTCTCACATACAATTATTTACTTCATAAAAATCATGGCTCTGAACCGGTTCAAGGAACGAAAACTGGAAACGAACGAAATTTTGACAGGAACAGAACCAGAAACAGAAACGAAATCAAATTTTATATTTCAGAACAGAATCAAAAATTTGAAATGGCCATTGACTGGTTAATAACGTTATTTTATCGTTCCATTTAATATTTGAAATTTGCGGTCAACCAATCAGGAATTCAGAAATGCAAATGTGACGCTGACGCATCCAATGCGTGAAATGCCCATTTAATATTTGAAATTTGCTGTCAACCAATCAGGAATTCAGAAATGCAAATGTGACGCTGACGCATCCAATGCGTGAAATGCTGTAAACTCATCATAGGTAAGTCGCAATGGCAATGCATTAGAGTTTATCCGAGGATAGTGTAAGATGGATTCAACAGATCTCGCGCTTGTGAACGGAGAAAACAGAATAAAACTATAGGCTTACATAAAAAGGAATAGCCTACATTGGCCTACACAAATCTTACAAAAAAGCATTGATTCGCTACAGGAGGCCTTTATTCACCCCCCGGAGCCATGTGGGACACTTTTTTATTACAGATGGATGCGCTTTATTGGACTTCTTTTGAACTTGCATCGCAATCAGCTAGCAGTTCAAGAGTGTCTGTTTGCTCCAGGAAACAACATTCCGTGACATTATTTCCTGCAGTGCAAAACAAACACAACCATCAAATTTGCCTTGTAAGACTTTGTGAAGGAATGACTCAGTTGGGTGTATCTGTGTTAACTCACGTTACATTACAATATCACGGCCAGGTCGTTTCAGTTGTAAACTACACAAATGTTCCTCTCCTGAGGGGTTATTATGTTGCAGCCCGTTTCCAGTCAGATATTTGTAAGCTCGTGCCATGCCATGAGCTTGTTAACATCTATTGTAAACCTCTCCGCTTTAGGGAAAAGAAATTACTCATTGAGGCTTACAGCAATTACTCCAACAATCAACAAGACCTGTTCGTTTACAAAGAACATCGAACTAGAAAACATCTTGAATTGATCTCTCATAGAGAGTTTCTGACAAGCTAATCACGCTCAACAAAGAAAAAAGACGCCAACTATACAATGACTTCAAAAACACGTTTGCTGCAGACTTGAGTTTTTTATGTCAGCAGAAGATCTCATTTACATTCGTAGTTTAGGGTTTAGGGTTACTTTAATGTAATTATGCATAATTTACTGTTATTATAATAGTTATTAATTATAAATTAATTATTTATAATTAATTATAATGTTATTAAAATGGACAAAATATCTTCATGGAACATGATCTTTACTTAATATCCTAATCATTATTTATTGATTATCCTAATGATTATGATTAATTATAAAAGAAAAATCGATAATTTTGACCCATACAATATATTGTTGGCTATTGCTACAAATATACCCGTGTGACTTAAGACTGGTTTTGTGGTCCAAGGTATATATATATTTATATAGTGTGCCCTGCTATATAAATATATATAGATATAAAGGCAACTATAAATATTTTCATGTTTAAAGACTGTGTGAGAACAATATTAAGCATGACATATAGACATTAGACATATAGACATTAGACATAATAATATAATAATATTTGGTCACACTTTATTTTAAGGTCCAATTCTCGCTATTAACAAAGCATTAACTATGACTTTTGCCTCAATAAACTCCTACTTTGCTGCTTATTTATAGTTAGTAAGGTAGTTGTTAAGTTAAGGTATTGGGTAGGATTAGGGATGTAGAATATGGTCATGCAGAATATGTGCTTTATCAGTACTAATAAACAGCTTAAATTTTAATAATAGGCATGCTAATAAGGCAAATAGTTAATAGTGAGAATTGGTCCCTATACTAAAGTGTTACCTAATATCTAAAAATAGGCAAAAAATCATTTTGTGTGTACTATATATAATGTAATATTTATATATATCTGCTGCAGTTTCATATTGTCACTTAACCAAAGCCAAAATTAAAATATTACTCAATAATTATTACCTTTTACAACCTTTTGATTACTAGCTCACACTTTGACAGAACTGACAGAGTATGAGTTTCTCAATCAGGTTAACAACAGCAGCAGTTGCCTCAAATCTCCAAACTGAACATAAGCTTGTCCTTTCTTCTTGACATTAGCACTCATCTTCAACTACAGGATGCCACTCTGAAGAGCCTCCCTCTCCAACATTCAACATGAAATATGCATCCAATTATATAACGCATTATATAATGCATCCAAGACGTACTCTGCCATGCTGCGTGCAACAGCTAATTAAGCCATGCACTAAATGTAGGTTTTTCACAGAGCCCATCCACAGAACGAGAGGTACACAAATGGATACCCATTCCCTCACCCAGATCCGCATTTTACATCGCACAGGGGAAAGATCCTGAGCTTGTTGGGGGGAGAGAAATACAGACCTGCAGCAGCTAGGATGCAGAAATAGAGGTGGACAAGAAGGAAGAGAGGGAGGGAGAGAGAGATAGAGGGAGAGAACATCTATCAAGGTTGCAGCATGTGCTTAAAGCACGCTCACAGCCAGACGCGACAATATATTCAGAGATAGAGGGGGGAAAAAACTAAGTGTCAGAAGGAAAAAAACATGATGAAGTGTAGGCAGAGAGGGAGTGTGAGGAGGAGGAGGGAGTAGTAAACAGTAAAAGGGGATAGAAATAGGGTTGAAAGTGGCCTTGACGCAGCATAGTGACAGAGAGAGAGACAGAAAAGTATACAGCAGCTGTCTCACTCCTCCACACACAGTTCCAGGCTCTGTTCCACCAGAGGAAATCAATTCACCCCGCCGCTGCCAGGGCTTCCAGGGCTGTGTATTTACACAAAGCAGATAGTCTAAGCCAATAAAGTGCTTCCCTCAGCAGGATATTTGTAAAAAGCCAGACTACTGTTCTCTTCTTTTTCTCTGGCTGTGCCAATCCAAGATTGAATATGTAAAGCAAGACCCGAAGATTTCACACATCAACATCTAAGGCTCTGCATAGTAATTGGGAGTTCCCCTCTCAAATGGGAGCATACTGAGTCCCTACAATCCCAAAGTGGTTTGGGCTGAACACCGTCGTACCTATTCAGGGCTAATTAACACAGTTAAGCTTCCTGCACTCTCTGAGGGGTTTATTTGGAGCCACGTTGCTGCATTTAGTTTAGGTAAACACAGAAAAGATTTCTGCGTCCTAAACTTTTCCCTCATCCCTCCCTGGATCTTCAAAACATTACTCACTGTGCTGCAAACTGGCAGTCTGTGACAGTGTTAAATGTCGGATGAAAAACCTTCAAACGGCCCCTGCATAAAATTTATGAAAAGGAACCTCAGCAAAAAAGCAACAATCGTTGACAGGATTACAGTCTTGAGGGCTGAAATTTGCTGTTTCAATATTTATATGCCCCGAGAAGCCAAAGTAGCCTTTATTATTATTATTATTATTATAGGCAAAGAAAACGTTTTTAAAATAACGTCTTTAACCGGTATTTTTTCTAGGCAAACCGGTTTCGGAACGATAATAATACAGAGGAACGCAGGAACAGAAACGTTAAAATATCGATTCTGTTCGGAGTGAACCGATTGGAAATTTTTTTTTTTCAGTTTTCAAGCCTTGATAAAAATACACTGTTAACCCAATACTTGTGTTATTTTTATGCATATTAGAGTTTTTTGCCATATGCTAAAGCCAAATTGTGCACTTTATGCGAAGAGTAGTATTTATATGATGCAAAGAGCTTCTGTTTATGTAGAGCGTTCTAAATTGGATACTATCGATTCTTTTCGGAGTGAACCGATTGGATTTTTTTTTTTCAGTTTTCAAGCCTTGATAAAAATACACTGTTAACCCAATACTTGTGTTATTTTTATGCATATTAGAGTTTTTTGCCATATGCTTTGCAGAATGCTAAAGCCAAATTGTGCACTTTATGCGACGAGTACTATTTATATGATGCAAAGAGCTTCTGTTTATGTAGAGCGTTCTAAATTGGATACTTATGAGACTTCATTTCAGTTAGGATGCTGCTTATGTAGGCAGTTCACACCAAGGCAGCTCACTAGGTTTTGGTATGTGATTGTATATACAAAATGGCTTAGAAACAATTATAGTATGTAGGCTCTTAGACCAACCAGAATACAATGCATTGCACATACTTACAAATCCACAAAAGCCCATGTTCCTAAAAAAAAAAAAAAACACAAGTACAAAAGTGTTGAGGATGGGGACAAGTACACAGAGTATCATATTATACTCGGCAGCCAACAGCACCTGCACACTAGAAAACAAGAGTACACTACATCTGAGAGCGACACAGACAAACAGAGCGTCAGAGGACTAGAGAGGCAAATAGAGACTGTGTTTGTGTGTGGATTTGTGTAAGTGTTTAGTGCAGAATGAAACAGAAACTTTTGAGTGAAAACAATAGACTTTATTTATTCCAGGAGGCAAAAAGAACTGACTTTAGTGCATGACTTACAGCAGCTGACTGGGTAGTTGGCCAGGACCAATAGAGCTGAATAAATATGAGAAAATACGGTCTATCAAGAGGCGATGATGGGTGAAGAGGGTCCTCAGAGGGCTCTGGCGGGCATCAGGACTGCTGTTCCAGAGCTTGAAGTGCCATCCTGTTGTGCTGCTTAAAACTGAAGCCTCCTCCAGTGAATCTAGCGCCGTCCGGACGCTGAGGCTGGATCACAGGCTGTCCTGCCTGGGTGAGATTTCGCTCCTTCTCCCTGCAGAGATGACAGAGAGCGGAAAGATACAATATTAGGGGTCATGCACACAAGATGTGCTGTCGAGTTCTGTCTACACTGTCTGAGTTTGTCTTCATGTGCACATGCATCAGATGTTTATTTTATTTTATTTTATTTTATTGATTTATTTTTCTTTGTAGTATTATTATTAGTGTCTCACTTCATTAGGGTTGAAACGCACACAAACTCACATTTACATACACTTTCTCTGTCCTCTTGTAGCTTACGCTCCTGTCCAACACCCACACGCCAGACAAAAAGAGCCACACGCTCTTTCTGTTTCCCAGGAGAAAACATCTGTTACTATCCAGCTCACTTTCAACTGTGCTCCAGTGATCACGGATCTCTCGTTCAACACACTATTATTCCAGGACCTTTCAAACACACACACACATCTCTCACTTACTTTGTTTGTCCAATACCAAATGCCATCAATTAATATTCACTGACTGTGTAATGCAATTTCACAGTGGGGCCGATGAAGACATTTGGCAACAAGCTTTAAACATGAGCAAACATTCAGCTCGTCCAACCTTTGTTTCTCCCACTGGTAAACAAACAGAATGAAATGAATGTTGCTGGTAAGATAAAATATGATGATTCTTGGATGTGGCTCTAGACATCTGTGAACGAGCTTTGACTGAAACTCTGTGTGGTTGACAATCATTGTCATCTGGAACAAATGACTACCAACAATCTGTAGTTCGCCCCCCCCATTGAATAATAACCCTGATTCTTGACCAGGATGAGTATGAGCAAAGGGATTTGCTCTGAGGACATTATGAATTAGTAGTTTAGGAAATTACATATACACTACCAGTATTAAGTTTTAATTAAGTTTTTTTTTTTTTTGGAGGAAGGATCAAATGCTCACCAATGCAGCATTTATTTGATCAAAAATGTGTTAAAACAGAAATATTGTGCATTATTATCACAATATAAAATGGTTCATATTATTATCAATGTTGAAAAGAGTTTTTTTTTTCTGCATAATATTTTTGTGGAAACCAAGATACATTTTTTCAGGATTTCTTTGATGAGTACAATGTTCAAAATAGCCGCATTTATTTGAAATAGAAATATTTTGTAACATTATAAATGTCTTTACTGACACTTTTGATTAATTTAATGCATCTATGGTGAATACAATTATTAATTACTTAAAAAAATATTTTGAATGGCTGCAAAAACTGGTTTCTACATTGATAAAAATGAGAAATTATTCTTAAGCAGCAAACCAGCATATTAGAATGACCAAATTAAATTTTAAAAATATATTCTAATAGAACACAGTCCCTTTAAATTCTAATAATATTTCACAAAATTATTGTTTTACTCCCATTTGATCCATGAACGTGTCTCTACTACTGTACGTGATTTTCACAGTTTGACGTGTCTGTCATAGGAAATCAACACACGCTGTCATGAATAATTAGGTAAAGCATCTTCTCATTGGATAAGAACACACAGTCTCATGAATAATTATGAGACACTGATGAGTCATCGCTGTACTAAAATGTAAAAAAACATCACATCCTGAAGAATTGAAGAATTCAAACCCGAACGATAAAAATAGCACAAAAAAACTTCAAATTAACCAGTTTTCTCTTACAATTAAAATCAACTGATGCTAACATTATCTTTTATGATGTGCAACACACACCTTTGTTAAAATCTCAGAAAATGAAGTTTAATGTTTCATGACCCTTTAAATTGCTTGTAGTAAAATAACAGTTTTTTATCTTGCTAAAACCTGCTTTTATCGATGATCTCCATCTTTGACAGCACAAGCAGACTTGTTGACAGATGCTTGAGCTCACAGGTCTCCTCTGTTTCAGAGCTGCACACTGAATCAACAGTATTTCTAGTTCTTCTGAGTGTGGCGTACTTGAACTAGTTGCTGATATCAGAGCGTCTCAGCTGTGCAGTGGGTTAATCGTACGTGTCCACTGGCGCAGAGTCGAATGTGCATTTTCAATGCATTCTCTACTGGAGCTGACTCACGCAGAGGATTATGGGATTGACAAGTAGGGAAAGTGGAGAGAACATTAAAAAGTTGATAAATGTTATACGGTGGGTGTCTGCCAGTCGCTGTGAGATGAAGGCAGAGGATTCTCTCATAAGGAAAATCTGTCAATAATGATGGAGATTCTTGAGGGTTAAAAGCTTAAATTGTTCAAGTTTGGGTTTGTAAGATTTTGTTCAGATGATGAACATGTTTAGCAGCCATTACTCCAATCTTCAGTGTCAAATGATCTTTGAGAGCATGAGAATGAGAATGAGAATGAGAGCATTTATACAAGGGGTTAAATCAGGATTTTGGAGGGAAACCTTAAATGTGGTGGTGATTAGTGATCCTAATTGCCAAAAAAAGCCTAAATGATTATTTGTGTTTTGTGATGATAATATATACAAAGATAAGCTAAAACACTAAATAAAATATTAAGATATTAAATAAATAAATACATATAAACCAATCATATTATTTACTATATGCAAGCAAGCAGCGATTATCAGGGTTCAAGCACTAAGGTTCTATGCTTTTAGGGTCTAAGCCTCAAACACAGAAACATAAATGAAATGGTTAAACTATTATATCAATACTCATTAAGCATGCTTACACACACACACACACACACACACACACACACATGCGCACATTTTGTTGCAGATATAGATATTTGAAATAAATAATAGGAAACAAATTGCTTACTGCAAGTCTTCTCTTTTTAAGAATTTAAATATAATTTTCAGGTTTCACTGTAATCATAATCTGGCACAATTGTAAAAACTTTGAAATGTCTGTATAAATGCATTGGTAAACTTTTATTAAAAACTTTCATTAAATTTTAAATGTAATAATATTGATTTCATAATGTCTAAATGTGGATCCAAATGTAAAAATCATATCAGTGAGTAGAAGGACCCAATAAGTGGTTCTCTGCTGCCATCTAGTGGTTATAAATGCAATTTCAGGAAATTTACCATAGAAATGGTGTTTTTAACATTTTATACTATTTTAGTGCCTTTTTTGCCACCAAGTGTTCGAGTCGACTCTTGAATGGAAAGAAATATTTTTTGCCACCAAGTGTTTGATTTTGGCAAAAAATATTTCTTTCCATTCAAGAGTTATAGGCGTTTTAGTAAAAGCGGCTCTGCCCCTTATGAATGTTTAGGTGTCCCGTTACAACGGTGTGTTGAAAGTTCAACCCAAAAATTTTGCTGAGGTATGCGTTTTATCCATTGTGAGCCAATGATTCCAATGATATAATACGCTTGAGCCTGCGACTAACGGTTTAGGAGTTATGAGCGATTTCATACTTTTGACAGTGGCTGCTCGTGGGTTTTAAAATAGAGGAGGCACACTAATTGTATTGGTCTGGGGATCCCTGCCGATTATTATTATTATTATTATTATTTGCTTAACCACTTTAAAATGGCTTTTTGGTTGCTTTTAGTCAGAAAACGTAAAGAAAACGACACACATACAGCAAGATAATATAATTTCACTTACCTGGCCTATCACTTGAAGCAAACATCCATCCCTTCTTAAAAGTCTGTGTTAAAAGAGCCGACTGCTGTAACGTTAGCCTGTATCCAGCTTAGGTGGGTTCTCCCTTTATTTTTAATTTGTATATATACTGTTTGAATGACAGCTTGGTAAATCTGTTGGCGATCAAATATATATTTAATATCGCTACTCATAAGTACTTGGTACATTATCAGGGCAGCGGGAGATGTTCAAACTAATATCACGTAATTTACGTCTCTGTGATGATTGGTTTATATTCCAGAAGGGAGGCTAGCCTCCCCTACGAGGTTTCTTTTCTCAAGACTCCTCAGCGCTGAAAGTGAACACTCGATGGTGATTGGCTAATTTTTTTTTACGAGAGCTCAGCTCTCCCCCAGCTTCCCCCTACCCTTCTATATCACCTAACGGTTGTAATTACATAAGCAGATTCGGCACATTCGCAATAGAAAAGCGGCGCTTTCACGTTATGCTATTACAACTGTGAAATTACAAACAAAAAATACACGTTCTGAGATATGAACTGAAATGAATTGTGAATTTTATTAACATTAATCTTCCTCCTCCCTTTTTCACCTCAAAATATTTTGATGGCTGTAGCGCCACTGTCAGGCCGATTGGGGAGAGTCTTAGTGACGTTGTAGACAGTTTGAGTACTACAATCCCTTCAAGTTTCAAGTCTCTATGACTTTTTTTTTACTCCATCAGTTTTAGATGGAGATTGCTGATCCTTGGCCATTCTAACAATTACAATAGGGTACAACAGCGCTTGAACCTCTAAAGTCTACAGTAAGTGTGGAAAATTGGACTATAGCAGCATACAAGAAATGAAAAAACTCAGATACAAACAGCCAACATTTTTGTCTGTTTTGAATAAAAAATGGCTGAACACAGCTCTGAATCATTCTGGCCCAATTTAACACCTGTTTATTTGTTTATCTGCAAAAAAACAAGGTATACCGCAGTGTTCCCGCTGTCCCTGGTCTTTAATTACACAATGGCCCTCCATCAAATTACATCCATCTATTGTTTATTAAACGCATGACTAATTTATTGGAGCAAATAAATCAATCAGCATGTTTAGCAGCGCTGTAATAACAATCTACGGGAAGTTTAAAAATCAGTGAATTAGGAATCAGGACATAACCGTATTATATGGAATTATGCAGAAAGCAGTTACATTACGTGCCGAGTCAATACATCCCCATGCCGGCAGAAATAATAAAGGGAAAGATATGATTATTTGCCCGTCTTTCAAATCAGTCAGCTCACTCCATCTGGCTGATTATACGTCCCCTCTACCACAGTAATTCAATTATGATCTATAGTTCCACGTAGGCAGGCGGAAAGAGGGAAACAGAGAATAAAGTAAAGAGGGAGGGAGGGAGGGAAGAATGGCCGCTCTAGAGATTATAAATCAATAACTGACGGTGATTTGTGTGTGGCTGGAACGTGAAGGTTACACATCTTTAGGAGTACGGCAGTGAATATTCCTCTCACACTTTTTTGCTTTTTTTCTCATCAGCAAAATGATACAGGATCTTCCACTAAACGCTTTTCTTTCTTCAAACAGCTCAACCGGTCTTCATGCCCTCTCACTTACAATATTCGGACCCACTTTAAAGGATGATGGAAAGATAGGAACACTTAACATGTTAACATCTTTTTACACCTACATTCAACGATGCAATCAATAATTAATGGATTCATAAAAGATCTCAAATAGCTCTCTAAATTTTCGTGCTACAGAAATAAAAACAAAATGCACCCAGGGATGAGCATGCTGGTAATTTTAGGCCGCTACAAATAAATCAACAGATAACTGGGCTCCATTTGTGCTATTTAACATTTATGCTAAAAATAAATGTTAAAATCATTAACTTTAATTTAGCAGATGCACTTCTTTGGTCACAACCAAAAAAAATCTTGTTGCATCCATATTTTTAAGAAAGCTTGTCAAGTTAAAAATAGTTTCACAAACAATAGCAATCAGACTACAAGGCACTGCCACTCATTATTTTACAATCCCCACTATGCTGCTAGTAGCAAAGACATTACACCGCATTTTTAATCACACTCCTGTGTGTGTGTTTTGACTTTGCTGGTTCCTTTGCTAAGACAATACAGATCTGCCATCACAAAACTTTATGATCCGGCTTGCAAAACTCTTCTCAAAGAAGCAACCTCTTGTACATCAAGGACATGTCCCATTTTGCTGGAAGAGGTCAGAGCAAGACCTCTCATGCCTGAGAGCAATTACACGGCTCTCCACGAAGCAGAGAGCTTCAATCCAGCAGACATCACAATGAGAGTCTATTCAGAAGGCACTTTGATGTAGGTTATGGTTTTTCAGTACCTTCACATAATCCAACGCTGGTGGCAGTTTAATGTAACATTGAGAGTGTTTATGTGTTTTGAGTGAGCAATCAAATTTCCAACTTATTTTTCCTTCTCTACTAATTCATGTCTCTGTGTATCGATGTAAGCAAATCTCCCTTTACAGATGAAATATCTGAAACTGATCCCACTTTAAATGAAGTTCACAGAGACGTCAAACAAATCTCTAAAGTCCAGGCAAACAGCCAAACAAATGATTCCTCTTTGAACATCATTGGGCACGTTTCCATCTACTATCAACCGAATACTAATGTAATCAATGTCAATGTCAGCTAGACATTGAAAGCTGCCGTCTGTGGAATGTAATTTCTCCACAGTGCTCAACAGAGGATCATTTGCATTATGTTTTGGCACAAAAACACTGAAGTGAGCAATCAAATTTCCAACTTATTTTTCCTTCTCTACTAATTTCATGTCTCTGTGTATCGATGTAAGCAAATCTCCCTTTACAGATGAAATATCTGAAACTGATCCCACTTTAAATGAAGTTCACAGAGACGTCAAACAAATCTCTAAAGTCCAGGCAAACAGCCAAACAAATGATTCCTCTTTGAACATCATTGGGCACGTTTCCATCTACTATCAACCGAATACTAATGTAATCAATGTCAATGTCAGCTAGACATTGAAAGCTGCCGTCTGTGGAATGTAATTTCTCCACAGTGCTCAACAGAGGATCATTTGCATTATGTTTTGGCACAAAAACACTGACTTAACTGGAGGTTGCTCTAGACAGACAAGAACCCACCGCCATCTTTCACTTAATCTCACTCCACTTTTTTTCTCTACATCTCTCCCATGAGACTGGGATCTTTATTGTAATGGCCTAGAAGTGGCTACAGCCACATCCATGACTCAGCGAATCGCTAGAGCAGATTGGAGTAGATTACTCCTTAACCACCAGACTTGGCTAAATACCAAGATTCCATCCCTAATTAAAGTGCAAGATGCTGCTTTTCAATCTGAAGACAGTAGTGGCAGTATGGTTAGATACAGTGTGCCTCATCCTAATGTCAGAGGAGGATGGACTCCTCCAACTGAGCCTGGTTCCTTCTCAAGGTTTTTCCATCCATTGCCTAAACATGTTATGGTTTTTTATTCCCTTATTGCCACAGTTACTGAGGTCTTTGAGACATTATGGCATGATTTTTTGCTTTGAAACAACATGGGCTGTGAAGATGTTCTATAAAAATACAGATGAACTGACCTGACCATAATGCTGGATAAAAAAAAAAGACCAAAAAGTCTAAATAAACCTCCCAAAATCAAGATCCACAACTATAAATAACATGTATTTTTCTCATTTTCTCAGCATTATCACTGTTTGATTATTTTTGATGACATCATAGACAGCAGCAGGTCTAATAGGCTGCATTCACACTAATGTGCAGATCTATTTGAACATATCAAATGCTTTGTCCTTTCCTTAAGACATAACTCTGTAATTTTGCATTATGCAAGCACTTTGAGATGCAAATGCATTTCACCGTATGAATGATTGTTAAACAATATTCATGCAATCAACACATTAAAATATTAAGTTCATTTACACATTACAAGTGCTGTAACAGCATTGTTGGGTGGCATTATTTAGAGAACCACCACTCCTAAGAGAACCACTCTAAATATACAGTGAGATTTTTATTTAAAAAAAAAAAATATTTACACTTGCTGACAGCTGAATTTATCACAATTCATTGTGATTAGACTCCAAGGGGGAGTCTAAAGAATTGCATATACAATAGCATATTCTTGCGTCCACATCTTGTGAAATCAATGTGAATTCCAACAAAGTCAAAAGAGGCTCCAAAACAGAAAGTAAACAAAAACAACTTGCATATCGGAAACTGACAAAACTGTGGCATCTGAAAGTCTTACAAGTAAGGAATTCTTATTTAAAACCTCCGACTCTGCTCTCAACCAAACCGCCACAAGATATTTCCAGTCAGTAAGCGCTCACTCAACTATGAGCCAAGAAGTTATTCCTGAAGGGCTGTATTTGCGCATTTGCTTATATGCACGCTGAATGTTTCTGCACCTTGTCACGCTTGATCAACTCTCATTACTGCCTCTTGTTTGCATCACACCTCATAAACATGGCTACCGATGCCGCTCGTCTCACTCGCTACCCAGAATGCAATAATCCACATGTCCTCATTTGCATGCAATTTATTGTGAACTTGTCAGCGTCGTGGTTGCCTCCTGTCTATTCTCTCATTTCAAATGAAGGCATCAAGACACCATCATTCATCGCACGTCATCTGAAACAGAGAATGTACAAGCTGAGCCAGCTGTGATTACATTTCTCTTGGTTCCATTCAGCAAGCAAGAAAAAAAAAAGTCAGAAAATGAATGATTTGATGACAGGCAACATTAAAGGCCCAGTCAGAAAGTTTAAGATGTTTAAAGTGATTTGTTTGTTTTGCAGTGGTTAGCGAAATATTGATGGCTTGCGATAAAATGCTGTCTAGGGACATAGAGCCGTTAATTGACACCACAAGTTTATTTCTTCAAGTCAATTTCGGCACATGTAACAAACTGCTGTGCTCTGATTTAAAATAAATCTTTGAGTAATATTACTTCACTGTCCCAAAACCCCAAAATAAAAAAATAAAAATAAAAACTTCATATAACATTTAGGACATCAAGCAATGGCATTCAAATATTCCTAATTGCTATTGATTCCTTGTTTTTGCCATTCTGACATTTCGTTTAAACGGCCTACGTTTCTTTGAAAGAGAGAGGGGAAAAGCAAGGTCTATTTCGATGTGCGGTCTGTTAGGCCTGGGTAATCCAATATAAACAGGCGAGAATCAAAGGACCGGAAAACAGGCAAGGCAAAACTATGACAGGACTAGGCTAGACTAGGAAACAGGAAATCAAGAAACAGGCTCCATAAAGTAGCTATCAACGAACAGTGATAAGTGCTAAACAATACTCGGCCAATGTCCATCCGAGAAGCCGCTGGATCCTTGTGTGGCCGAGTATTCTGTTACGCACTTATCACTGTTCGTTGATAGCTATTTTACGGAGCTATATACCTGTTTGCCATTGTCAGAACCTTGCCTGTTTTTATGACCATGCCTTTAAATAAAATGTTAATGGATTTATGCACTCTGAGTTAGTAGATTGCAGTGATTTTATCTTGTTGTTGTTGTTTTTATTATTATTATTACAGATTAGCTCTTAAGCCATTCTTCAAAATCTAGATGAATGGTAAGATACTAGCTGTGTTATCCAGTAACATCAGGAAAAAAAAGTCATTCATGTCTGTGGGCGTCTAGTTTACTCTTGACACGGCACCAGCTTGCCAAGCCTTCATGTTTACAAGTAGGTAGCACTTTTTGCATGAAGCCAAGGTGTATGAAAAAAAATAACACCACCATTGTGTGGTTAAAGCAGTTAATCCAAATGTCCTGAGCGAGCCAAAATGGCTTCCGGAGTTTTGGAGCAGATGGAGCCGGTTACCACACCTCAGTGGAGCTGAACCACGCAAGCAGAGAGAACAGAAAGGGTTGGTCGAGATTAAGTTTTAAATGGTCTGTGAGCACATCTGAAAAGCGAAGGAGAGAAAATGAAAAAAAGAGGAAGACAAAAGACATTTAATGGAAAACAATAGCATGAAGCATAAAAGCCTTTAAGTGAAAGATGGAGAATAAAACCCAACAGGACAGGAAAGAATACAGAAGAGTAAGCACACCTGAACCCATCAAAACAAAAACACAGTGGCTTTAGCTTCTGCTCGGTGCTGACAGATTATTTGATAACAGGGGAAAAGGCTGGGGCAACTATTTTTAATCTAAAATTAATTAGGGGAATTTCATTTGGTCTTGAAAGCAACCATGCAATCATTAACATTAGGAGCAAAATTACATAGCGCCAAGCTTTTGATCAGCAAGAGACTGCTATTAGGAACAAAGGGAGTGTCAGTGTTCATTTACTTTATAATGCCAATGTCGATTCTTTGAAATGCCATTCACAACATATGCACTGGAGTTTAAACCTTTTACATTCCCCAAACTCCCCAAAAGCTAAACATATAAATGTGTAAATGCATAATTCAGAGTAGATTGTTCCAATGCAACACCACTGATGTCATTATGGCAGTGAACTTTACCCCGTCACATTTACACATACACTATCTGCTATAGACAGTCGGTTTGGGATTCAATTAAAAGATCATTGCAAAATTCAAAACTAAGAAATGTCAAATAAATAAATATTCAAGATTCTGCTTTATTTCTAGGTCACTAGTCAGGAGTAAATGTATCCATGTCTGCTGGAGTGCTGGTGCTGTTAAAGCAAGACAAGGACATACTGTACCAAATACTAAGAAATGCATGTAAATTTTTCAGTTAAACTCTAAATTGTGTTTTCAGGCTGATAATATCATTTGCAAAGGGGAAAAGAGAGTGAAAATTAGAAAGTCTCAGGTTTTTGAACCCAACTGTATTAGGCTTAATGGCAATACACTGGTCAGTTATATTTACACACAAAGGTCCTGCATTATTTATTCAACCTTTTAACCATCAAAATCCATCCATCGACTCGTTTTGACCCATCTAAATCTATTCATTGACGTTGCTATAATTGCTGCTTTAAGCCATGAAAGATTTTCTGCCCATTACGAATGTAGACGGGCTGCAACATGCGCTAACCAGAAAGATTCAAACAAGCTAGGCAATCAGATTTCCGCTCCCTTGATGCTGTGCGTGTGTTCCTCTCATCTCCTGTCTTATTTCAGGAAACACGACCATCTCTGTCTCATCCAGTATACTGAAAATGTGAAAATGTAAAATGCATAGCATGCAGCATTCAGCGTTACCAAACCACTTATTATTTAATATAAATAATTTCATATAAACATTGTTTTGTCCCAATATTTTAATGCAACTGACACTGTTTGTAAATGGTCAGAAAAGCTAATTATAGCTTCCACAGGAGCAGGACATTTATATTGGATGTTGCACTGCTGGGGAAAACGAAATTGAATTGTACTACGGAGTCCTGCACATGACATGTGGGGGAAAAATAGATATTAATAATTTGTTGCTACAACTTCATTTGTTCCTACGACTTATTAAGTCGTGGCCACATTTTATTAATTAATTCCCTTGTTAAATTAAGATTAAGGAACAAATTACTACAACATGGCGACAGTAAAATAAATAAATAAAAAAATACATGAGGAAATTACTGAGATTCTGAAGGCCACAATATCTTTCATTTTCCCCCCCGCATGTCATGTATAGGACTCCATACAAATAAACTTGACTGAATAATAAAAAACTAATAAATAAAAAGCTAACAGCTACTAACATAGAGTAAATAAATACATTCATGGCACAATCACTCCATAACACTGATAGCATTGTGCTGTGAATACAGTTTTTAGTGACTATACCACTTTAAAAAAACAAGACCTTCTCCATTACTTATGAATGACTTGTTTTACTTGGTGTGAAAACACTGATGTGGGATTTGTGTAGAATTAAGTCATTGGTCTGAGCTCACGAGATGTCAGAGGGGGGGAAAGGAAATCAATATGCTGCCCATCAGCAAGGCTTAAGTGCAATGTTTAAACATGCAGCCAGGAGAATTCAAAACAGAGGAGGAAGTGATGTCTGTGCTTGGCCTAGACAAAGAGTTTAACGCTGTATATGTAAAAAAAATAAAAATAAAAAATAGACAAAGCTAAGAGATTTTTTGCAGCATAGTCGACTTAGTAAATAGTGTTAAGCCCCGTTCACACCAAGATCGATAACTATAAAGATAACGATATTAGCGTCTAAGCACACACTCATCTGCCGCTTTAAATTCTCAAGCTCGTTACAACAGGATGGGTTCTGATTGGCTGTCAATGTTTTTATCGTTCATCAGCTAGAAAAAATTTGAAAGTAATAAAAAAATACATGAGGAAATTACTGAGATTCTGAAGGCCACAATATCTTTCATTTTCCCCCCCGCATGTCATGTATAGGACTCCATACAAATAAACTTGACTGAATAATAAAAAACTAATAAATAAAAAGCTAACAGCTACTAACAAAGAGTAAATAAATACATTCATGGCACAATCACTCCATAACACTGATAGCATTGTGCTGTGAATACAGTTTTTAGTGACTATACCACTTTAAAAAAACAAGACCTTCTCCATTACTTATGAATGACTTGTTTTACTTGGTGTGAAAACACTGATGTGGGATTTGTGTAGAATTAAGTCATTGGTCTGAGCTCACGAGATGTCAGAGGGGGGGAAAGGAAATCAATATGCTGCCCATCAGCAAGGCTTAAGTGCAATGTTTAAACATGCAGCCAGGAGAATTCAAAACAGAGGAGGAAGTGATGTCTGTGCTTGGCCTAGACAAAGAGTTTAACGCTGTATATGTAAAAAAAATAAAAATAAAAAATAGACAAAGCTAAGAGATTTTTTGCAGCATAGTCGACTTAGTAAATAGTGTTAAGCCCTGTTCACACCAAGATCGATAACTATAAAGATAACGATATTAGCGTCTAAGCACACACTCATCTGCCACTTTAAATTCTCAAGCTCGTTACAACAGGATGGATTCTGATTGGCTGTCAATGTTTTTATCGTTCATCAGCTGGAAAAAATCGATTTGAAAGTGATTCCAACGATATCGTTTCTCTGTGCCTTTATCATTATAGCTGTGGTGTGGACTCTGCTATTCTTTAATATTGAGAACAATTTTTAGAACTATATCTTTATCGTTATCTTTATAGTTATCGTGCTTGGTGTGAACGCGCCTTTAGACGTTTTTGTGAAAAAACGGTTGCAAGAACATTATATTAACTATATGGCACCTTGGTAAAAATGGACAAGGTAATCGCATTTCATTACCTTATGAATGCTATATCTGATAAATATGCAAACAGTTCTCCTGGAATTGATAGCGGGAGACTCCAGTAATATGAACCTAATCTCATGGCACATTACTTCATCAGCATTTCACAACGTTTATAAAGCCAAAAAGCTATCAGGTATATTTTATATCTAAAAACACATTTAAAGCTCACATTGATTGTGTCTTATGTTTAGATTTCCAAGCCCTGCTGAAAAAGAAAACTGGTTTAACCCAGGCTATGATAGTTTGCTGCACTTAGAAGGCCAACAAGCTGGTTTCTATGGCTAAACCAGCTGAAAACAAGCTTGTAACAGTAACAATAATGTTAAATTTTCATTTTATTATTCTTTTTTTTTTTCAAAAAGATGTGAGGAAGTAAAAGTTAACAGAAACAGAAACATTTATACTTTTTAGAATATTCCTACGAACATTATTGTTGAGGTCAGCGTTTTGTTTTTTTGTTTTTTGGTGGTATGGTGGTAAAAAAATATTCAGCAAAGACACATTAAATTGATCAAAACTTAACAGTAAAAACTATTAAACTATTACAAAAGATTTTCTATTTTAAATAAATGACCAAAAAAGTACCACAGTTTTCATAAAAATATTAAGCAGCAACTGTT
Organism: Sinocyclocheilus rhinocerous; assembly: GCF_001515625.1. Classification (NCBI taxonomy): domain Eukaryota; kingdom Metazoa; phylum Chordata; class Actinopteri; order Cypriniformes; family Cyprinidae; genus Sinocyclocheilus; species Sinocyclocheilus rhinocerous. The sequence continues at coordinate 1,133,833 of NW_015635037.1, read as the reverse complement.
TTCAACATTAATAATATTAAAAATTGCTGTTTGAGCACCAAATCAGGATATTAAAATGATTTCTGAAAGATCACGTGACACTGAAGACTGAAGTAATGGATGCTGAAAATTAACCTTTGCCATTACAGGAATAAATTACATTTTAAAATACATTCAAATAGAAATCAGTTATTTTAAATAGTAATAATATTTAGCTGTTTTTACTGGGGGTTTTGATATAAAAAAAAATGCAGCCAGGTCAAGCATCAAAGACTTTTTCAAAAACATTAATAAATCTTACCAACCCCAAACTTTTTTCAACGGTATTATGTGTATTTCTACTTCATTACTTTGATTAATAGACAGATCAAATGCACTGAATAAATCTACTGTGAGGACTGATAGAACTTTTATCCGAGAGAAGTAAATCATTAACTCACCTATATATCTCAATTAGAAATCAAGTCATTCTCTGGGATACAGTTATGAAATTGTAGATCAGCAGAGATGATGGATGCTATTAATTTCACTCTTATTAAGACACCGCACAAAGGCAACCAGGCATTTTCCGTAGACTCCTACTGGTCAACCATGAAGTCTGAAACCTGTCCAGTTAAAACAGTGGGACATTCTGTGATGTGACAGGAAGTGGAGCAGTTGTGCTTCTAAACCAGGCGACAGGGACCGGCCAATCAGATCCATTCAATCTGTGTCTGTTGCCATAGACGTGCCAACCTCTAACTGAAGAAAGCCTTGTCCACTTCTATTTTGTTTTGTAACCAGCGAATCTGGTAAGCTTAATGTACTTTACTTTTTATTTTATTTTTATCATATCTGAGGCAGAAACCTACATTGTATGGGCCTTATTCAAGAAACACCTGCAGAAGTAATTTGTCGCTGTAAAAACATTCGTACATAAATTGTCCTATTCCATTCAACAAGTAATTTACGTAAGAATGGATTTACACACAAATTTGCTCTGCTCATGTTTCAGAAATAAGGCCAAATGTGTGTGTTCTGAAAGGATGTGTGTGTGTGGGACAGAAAGAGTGGCTGATGTGAGAAGTGTGTATACTGTATGGATAACAGTAGTGTTTAGAAGATTGCATACAAATCAATCGTCAACCCCCCAAAGAAAACATTCTCTCATTGCGTTAGAAAATAAGACTCCCCAGGATAAACAACATACATGCTTCCAAAATACCACACGATTAGTCATAATTTCATTAGATCGAAGGCCAATAGCAGTGGAATCTGGCAGGGTGCTACTAATCAGCGAGCAACAGAGAGTGATTTTGCATCACTCTGTAATTTTCAGTGTCACGATTTGCTCCCAAGAACACAGAGACGAAATGAGAGAAATCTTTCCAATTCACTGGCTCATTGATTTCCCTCCTACTCCAAATGCCTTTTTCCTCTCTCACCGTTATCTGAGGTATCATTTTCGGCCGTGTCAGAGACTGCCGTTCTTGTCTGCTTGTTGGCAATATCGAAGGTCATTTGCTGTCAGGACCATGAAATATACGGATACACAGACACCACACACATACAAACACTATAAAGTGCTTTCTGCTGGTCTGATTTATACTGTGGGTATAACGTTACATCTTATGCTGATCTGGGATTAACGTCTTCCACCTGAACCCACATGCACACACACATACACACTCGAATACTGGCACACGGTTGTTTTTAAACGCTTATGAAAATTCTGTCATCATTTACTCACCCTCATTAATGGTGACTGATGCTTTCAAGCTTTTTAAAAGCATGCAAAAGCACCACAAGCATCATAAACGTGGTCTATACAACTTTAGAACTTTAGACTTTATGAGCCATTTGGACATGGTTTTATTGTGCTTTTGCATCCTTTTTTGAGCTTGAATGCTTCAGTCCACATTTACTGTAAATTGAAAAAGTTGTCTTTTTGTATTCCAGAGAAGACAGTCATACAGGTTTAGAAGGACATAATGGACATAATAATGGTGAGCAGATGATGACAGAATTGTCATTTTTGGGTTTACGCCTTCCTTTCTCACCTGTGCTCCTGGTCTTTCCGTTTCTGTGCGAGGTATTTTTTCTTGACTTCTTGGAGTTCATGGGCCAGACGTTCGATCTCATACTTGTAGTCTTCTGATTGGGACTCGTGCATGTTGAGCTCTGCTGTTAGGACCTGTGAAAGAAAAAGTATGTTTGAAACTGTTCAAATATCCTGACTTTACATGTAAATTCTATATTTATGCACTTGGTTGCTTCAAACTTGCCTGGCAACCATAACCGGGTCAAGTGTACAAACACCTTCATGATTTAATTATATGCAGTGGTACAGTACATATCACCATTTGTTCCAATTAAGTTAATTTAAGCATATTTTAATAAAAACACTGAAAAAACACTGAAATCTTCTCCTCCTACTAACACTGAAAAATTAGTAGGAAAATGTGGTTAATTGAATTAAAACAAATTGGATTAATTTTCTTTATGAAAAAAAAAATATATATATATTTTTTAGTTTAATTCAGAGCTGAAACGGCCTACAGATGAACTATATTGCTTTGCAGACTAATTGTTTAGTGATTAACAACAGTGATTATTTTTGGTACTTTTTTTCATTTTATTATATACTGAACATGAATGTTTTTAATGATAAACACCTTCATGATTTAATTATATGCAGTGGTACAGTACATATCATCATTTGTTCCAATTAAGTTAATTTAAGCATATTTTAATAAAAACACTGAAAAAACTCCTAAAGAAAGCTCCTAAGAGCCCAATTGCTTTGCAGACTAATTGTTTAGTGATTAACAACAGTGATTATTTTTGGTACTTTTTTTCATTTTATTATATACTGAACATGAATGTTTTTAATGATGAAAGCAATACATTCTTACAGTGATTTCAGCATGATTAGGTGCTCCACATAATCACGGTTAAACACTGTAACTCACAGCCTCAAGCAGTTCATTGCTTTTATATGCACTGCTTTGGTGCTTCCAGTTATGTTGCAAACCATCTAAATATTGCAAAGCGTCTAAGAGCCCGTTTGTCAATTACTTTGAAATGTTTCCTAAAGCTGCGCTCACCCTTCAGTAGGCACCTCTTTGCTATAAATGTGTCCGAGTTGTACAGTTGTGATCTATCACTGAGGATGTGTTCGGCTTCCTCCGAGCAAGGAACAGAGCGATTTCCTCTGCGGCATCTCATTGATCTCCGTCAATCTTTGCGCATATCAGTCAAGCTCTAATTGTCATTCATCCAATGTGCTCCAAACCACCCACATAGTGCAGGTGACCCAACAGCCCAGAGCTCAGTAATCAAAGGAACAGAGAGAAGAGAGATGCTAAAGAGAAGGAGGAAGATGGACAGAAAGTGAGAGAGGAAGTAATAAATGAAGAAATCTCTGATGTGCTCTGCTGCAGAGCTGGCTTTGGATTGGACGATTTGTGAAGGGTATTGCACATGACAGGCATTCAAAAATTTTCTGCTCATTGAAAGTTTTTTTTATTTAAATGTTTTTCCATTTACAAAATTAAATACAAATAATTAGAAAATAAAATAATTGTATTAAATAAAATAATAATTTTATTAAATAATATCATTTTAAAAACGTCAATAAGTCAATAATAAATCAATTCCAAATCAGTATTATTTGGCAGAATAATTGTTTAGCTATAAACAATAGTAATTATTTTTGGTACTTTTTAATTAATTTTATTAGCATTTTTTATTTTATTATTTATCGAACGTGATATTAATTATTGGACAATTTGGGAAAGATATTGCATATATATTACGGCAGTCTGTTTTTTTTATATATAATTTAAATGAATATATTCCAAATCAATATTTCTTGGCAAACTAGTTGTTAACATTTTTTTATTAATTTTATTGCATTTTTTAAATGTTATTATTTATTTAATATTCAGATTTTTTTGACAGTTTAGGAAGAGTATTGCTCAGACATTCAAAATGTTTCTGTTCATTGAAAGCTTTTTTTTTAAATATTATTTTTAAAAAAGAATACAAAATAACTATAATAATAATAATAATAACAACAACTTAAAAAATTGAATCAATTCCAAGTCTGCCACAAATTATTATCATTACCATTTTATCTTTGTTTTTATTTATTTTTTATTTATTTCTAATTTTTATTTATTTATTTATTACTTTTTTTCCACCAAAATTTGCATTGTTTAATCAACTTTCATGCAAAAACTGCACTTTTAGCAAATTTTTAAATGAACAAAATACTTCATCTGTTGTGAGCTTTTCATACAGCGTATAATAATATTCAGACTACTGGGTATTTTACAAAGACAAAACTCTGGAAACATCTTCCAGGCAAGCATGGAGAGTCAAAAGACTAAAGATTAATGTTAATTTCCTAAAGGGGGCTGGAGCGGGAAGACATGCTTCAATCAAAACAAAGAATGGGATGATTTTTCTGTTTGGCTCATTAGTAAGGCTTCTGTTCTAATGTTAATTACGCTGAGCTTTGTTTATTTAAAGCTTTGCCAGTGATGCCTGTGGTGCCTAACTCATTTTAAGCTTGGCAATAAATTATCAGAAAGCCAAACCCCACTATGCCTACCTTCGGGCCATTATTTTTAAGTTCAAGGGCGCCAGAGAGTTTTATACTCCACACTGCAGATATTCTAATAGATCAGCTCAGAATTTCTGCCGAGCTAAGGACTTTTGAGTCTTTAAAGTCTGTTACATCCATTTTTGTAAAGAATGGCGAATGTAACGGAGCACTTTCTACTGTCCTGACTGCAGAGGACAGTTTGCCTGGTTTTCAGATCCAGGGCTAGTTTCCTGGATCCTAATGTTCCTGATCAAACCGCAGCTCAAAGATCAGCGTATATCAGTGCTATATGGACATTATAAGGTCACCGAAGGCTCAGCGAGAAGAGAAGAGAAGAGAAGAGAAGAGAAGAGAAGAGAAGAGAAGAGAAGAGAAGAGAAGAGGTTTATTAGCGGACCTTCAGTTGTTTGGTCTTCTCCCGGAGTATTCGCTGATAAACCTGTAGTTTTTCCGCTGCTTCCAGACCAGGCTGCCGAGCAAGGATGTGTTTCAGCTCGACGTAAAGTTTCTCTTTCTCCTGCAACACAAAGTAAAACAAAATCAAATTAATTTTAAATATGAAGTACCAAATTTAATTTAATTCCATTTTTAATTCAATTTTTAGTACAATTGGAATGTAATTTTTAATTTTATTTCATTTTAAACATGTTAATTTAATTTAATTTTTCAATACAATTTTAATGTAATTTTTTATTCTATTTCATTTTAAACAAAGTATCATAAAGCACCTAATTTAATTTAATTTAATTTTAAATGAAGTATCATAAAGTAGCTAATTTAATGTAATTAAATTTTTAATAAAATTGTAATGTAATTTCTAATTTTATTTAATTTTAAAGTATCGTAAAGCTACCAAAATTACCAAATTTTGCCATAGGTTTGATCGCAACATATAATCATTGCTGTTAATAGTGTTCACCGTCTGTTTGATTACATGAAATTAACTAACTGCTTAATTTTACCATACATTTCTGCCATATGGACATCAACTTGAGATAGTCACCAATTATAAGCTATTACTAAATATAATGTAGAAACTTAAATTTTCTGTAAAGCTGCTTTGCAGCTATTTGCATCATGAAAAGCGCTATAAAAAATAAACTTGAATTGAATTGAATTAAAACAATTTTCATGTAATTTTTTATTTAATTTAATTTTAAACAGTAAGTATCGTAAAGCACCAAATTTAATTACATTTTATTTAATTTTAAGTTTAATTTAAATGTAATTTAATTTTAAACATGAAGTATTGTAAAGCACCACATTTAATTTAATTTCATTTAATTTCATTTTATAGAATTTAATTTAAGATTTAAGTTTTTACACAATTTTTCATGTAATTTACAAATTTAAATTAACAAATAAAAAATTTAATTTTAATGTAACTTTTAATTTAACATATAATTTAATGTAATATTAAATAAATAGTACTTAACAACATTAGTTCACTATTGTTATTTTACTTTATATAAACAGTGAAAAATCCCAGTGATGTTATTCTATTATCTTCTAACAAAAATAAGTAATGTAACTAACTCTACAATGAATCAAATCCTCTAAAACACTGTGAAAATTCTCTGAGATGTTCAAAATGTGTCACTCTTTTTCTCCTGAATAGACTTCAAAAGAGATATTTGTTAGTTCATTGTTAGATCAGAGCATGAGATCTCTTTTACCATCAGTCGTACAATTATAAGCAATGATGCTATTTTTCAGTGTCACATCACAGAAAAAAAAGCTACAGCTAGATTCAGGGGACTGACAGCTAATTCGTTTTGTAAGCTAGTGTTAATTATCCAAGTGTGTGGAGGAAAGAGAGATGGACAACTAACACTAATCGCAGCACAGACCAAGTAATGACACACACACACACACACACATATATATGGATCATCAATGTTGCTAATTAGAGAGGGAGTACTGTCCAGTTTAAATTCATCAATGCTAATAAATGCAGACAGTCTGGTGTCTAAAATGATCACTAATATAAAGGCTTTGAATTTTCCATGGAACATAAATGATGTGCCACAGGAGAAATCATGAATTCAGGGGGTTTAGGACGACTGAAAGAAGATCGTTCATGATCAAAAGGAGCAGCATTCAAAATGAAGACACACTCATGGCCTCAACAACCACAAAACAGTTCTTTGTCTCAAACACATTACTGCACACAGCACACACACATAAACACACACACACATTATAGATGTATTGCAAAGCTGGAAGCTTAACACATTTTTTCCTCTGAAGCTCCCAGTATTTTTCTCAAGATATTTTCTGTCCTTTTTCTTTTCGCCGATACTTCACAGCCACGGTGGCCGTCTCTTCATAATTTCATCAATAGTGAAGTGTGTGTGTGTGTGTGTGTGTGTGTGAGATAGAGAGCGAGTCAGCTGATGAATGATTTATGACTGAGAGGCGTCTGGACTTTAATACACTGACTTTAGGATGACAACAAGGCCGAGATCAAACCCAGTCTCAGACTCCACCTTTCACCATGTCTCGCGCAAACATCTGCACTCATGGCGCGTTATCAAAGAATACATCACTTCAGCATCCGAAAACATTTCCACGGTTTGATAATGCTAATGCAGTTACACATGTCCTCAACGGAGACCCAGCAAGTCTTCTTAAAAGAATTGTTTCGAGTTCAAAAGTTAAGCTCTATCAAATTATTTTTCTCAGACTGTCAATAGCAGGGCTTGCCATCTGGGCAAATCTGAGTACAGTTTGTGACATTGCTAAGATTTCTTCTGAAATTCTACAAAGGACACATGTTCAATTATTAGCATCAGTTTCCGAGGAGAAATGAACTGGGATTTCATCCATGTTTTGTATGCACATTTTTTGAATATTGCATAAAAAATGCTAGATAAAATTTCCCACATGCACAAAAAAAAAAAAACGTACATGTTATCGTAAAGTGGATTAGCCTTTTATTTTGAAAGAAATAAAAAAATTAAATTATAATAAAATAAAATATGAAATTAATACTTCAGAAAGGATGCATTAAACTGATTGAAAAACTGTAATGACAGTAAAGACATTTGCAATGTTACAAAAAAATTATATTTGAATAAATATATGCTGTTTATTTGAACTTTCTATTTATCAAATAATCCTGAGAAAAGTTTCACTTATCACCACAAAAATAGAAAGCAGAACGACCATTTTCAACATTGTTAAAAGAAGACACGTCTCTTGAGTACTACTTGGAATAATCACTTTAACTTCTTAAGACCCGGCAAAACATTTTAGGAAAATTGTTTTATTTTTTTTAATGTCATTACATTGTTTAGAGCACTGTTTCTCAACCAGGGGTCCGTGGACCCCTAGTGGTCCTTGACGTAAGGCCAGGGGGTCCATATCAAGTATGAATTTTTGTATAAATTTTGTATATTTTGACATGACATGTTCCCATGAAAGAAAAATCCAATATAGCTGATGATATGGCCAAATACTGGACAAGTCAGCTAACTTGAATTATACTTGACTGTATTTGGTCCTCACAAAGACACACAAATGATTCATAGATGAGTCAATTTTGTTCTGGGGGTCCTTGAGGATGGTTCTGAATTGGACTGGGGTCCGGTACGCCAAAAGGTTGAGATTCACTGGTTTAGAGCATTAAAAAAATAAAAATAATAAAAATAATAATAATAAAAAAAATGTAAAAGATATTTCATTCATAAGTTATGCTACGTCCTTGATAGAGGACATCGGGACTCAATTAAAAAAATAAATAAATAAAAAGGCATGAATGAACATGCATAGGTAAAAACAATTGATTTTTTTTAAATCACCAATACATTTTTAGTTTTCAGGATTTTTTTTACCAAACTTTTTATAATTCTCAGCTATATTATAACAGAATTATTTGATATACCATTTTTCTTCATGCAAAATGTGTGTAAAATGGCCATAAACAGGTTTTCTCATTATATATAATGTATCTATAAACTAAATCTAATTTGCATATTAATGTGTTTTTGGGGCAACATGTAATGAAAAAATAAGCGTAATAATGGGAGTAATAATTGACAAGACTTTCATAATAATATATAATATTCATAGGAATATTGAAATATATTTTCTTTCCCTATTCATTTGTTGTGTCTCCCAAAATGCGTAATAAACATGCTTTTAGTCCCGGTGTCCTCATATCAGGGACATATATGAAATCAACCTCCTGTTTCGTAACAGAAAGTCATATTTTGATTTGAAACCCCATAACGTTTTCCTGAGATGTTGATTTATGACACACAGTTTAAAAATTTGTCAGATTTAAATGATAATTAAAAAAAAAATTATCATATTTCCATAAGACTAAATTCATATCAGACATTTTTGAAGACCAAGCAGAGGGAGTGGTCATGGTGAAACATCCAAACTTTTAGTATCTCTGAAAAGCCCTGAATGTGCTCTGTACAGGACATGTATAGTCTCAGAGAAATTCACTAAAATATAATGTCCTCATATGAGGATGCAGGGTCTCAGGAGGTTAAACAGCAAATTAATATATTTTATAAAGATCATGTGACATCGAAGACTGGAGTAATGGCTGCTAAAAAATCATTTTGCCATCAAACAAATAAATAAATAAAATCTTTATTTTAAATTAGAATAATATTTCACAATATTAGCCTACTATTTTTACTGTACTTTTCACACAAAAAAATGCAGTCTTGATGAGTATGAGAGACTTTCAAAAACATTTTTAAAATCTTGCTGGCCCTAGATTTTTCAGCAGAAGTGTATGTGTAGAAACTATGATGGAAAGGCATTAACAAAATACCTTTCTATTTTAATAATTTAAAAAATTTTGCACAAGTTTCCCTGGAAGTAACTAGTATTTTATCCTCATGAACACATTATATTAAAACACTGCTTATTTGGAAACTGTTTTCACAATATTCTTCACAACAATTATAATATGAAAATATAGCTAATGTCTCTAACTATTATTATTAATATCATTATTTTATTTTATTTTATTTTTACCTACAGCCTGAAATTCTTAGCTTTGCAACTAAAATATGTAATGAAATCAAATGATCTACTGAGAAACACATGCAATGCTACCTTCTTCCAGATGATGATAGTTAAAAATGTTTTTTGCCTAATGAATAGAAAAACACTGTCCATAAATACAATACTCTGATAATAATTCATCCTCCCTAAAGGAAATGACAAAGAATATCTGTCTTTGATTCAATGACCACACCACAGGGCCCTTCAAATCCTCATCTCTCCATATTCTCGCTCACTTTCTTTCTCTTTTACTCCATTTCCATCTCTCTCCCCCAAACTCATATTTAACAGCATGTCTTCTACAGTCATCCTCTTATGTAAGAAGTATTTTTACACATTGTTAACAAACAGGAAGTCACGTTGCTTAGCCTCATTCTGACTTCATTTCCTCTATATGTCCGACTGAATTATCACAGAAGCCTATGTGACATGAAGAACACTTGAAGTAGCTCTGCTGTCCCTGTTCAGCGCGATCGGTAGACGACGAGTGCGATTTAAAAGCAAACAGATGTTCTGTGTGTCAGTCCATTCAGAGATGAAGAAGACACGCTGTGACTGACAGTGACGGGAACACGCTCAATGTTCCCACCCCCGCAACAGTTTTCTCTGCCAAAGAATTTGGACGACAATTGTACGTCTACCGGCTTCCGACCTGTCTTACTTTGGAGACATCCTCCCTTGACAGCTAAGATTTTGACAGTCGCAATGACTTTATTTTGTTGCTCCTGCTGTCATGGCACAAGTTCTGTCACAAATGAGTGGAGAAAAGCCTTTGTGACTTCAAGCAGTGGGTCTCAATCGGTGGGTCGCAGGTCTCATAAGGTCAACAACAGCACAAACAGAAAATAAATAAATAAATAAATAAATGCAATAGATATCTTAAACTGTGAAACTGGCTTAGAAATCATTTTAGCTCAATGCTAACACTTAAATATGTTTTTGTTTTTAGTGTTTTTTTGTTTGTTTTTAACAAACTGATTAAGTCATTTTATGGCAATCAATGCAATATCAAAAAATCTTGTTATTTTTGCCTAATGAATAGAAAAACACTGTCCATAAATACAATACTCTGATAATAATTCATCCTCCCTAAAGGAAATGACAAAGAATATCTGTCTTTGATTCAATGACCACACCACAGGGCCCTTCAAATCCTCATCTCTCCATATTCTCGCTCACTTTCTTTCTCTTTTACTCCATTTCCATCTCTCTCCCCCAAACTCATATTTAACAGCATGTCTTCTACAGTCATCCTCTTATGTAAGAAGTATTTTTACACATTGTTAACAAACAGGAAGTCACGTTGCTTAGCCTCATTCTGACTTCATTTCCTCTATATGTCCGACTGAATTATCACAGAAGCCTATGTGACATGAAGAACACTTGAAGTAGCTCTGCTGTCCCTGTTCAGCGCGATCGGTAGACGACGAGTGCGATTTAAAAGCAAACAGATGTTCTGTGTGTCAGTCCATTCAGAGATGAAGAAGACACGCTGTGACTGACAGTGACGGGAACACGCTCAATGTTCCCACCCCCGCAACAGTTTTCTCTGCCAAAGAATTTGGACGACAATTGTACGTCTACCGGCTTCCGACCTGTCTTACTTTGGAGACATCCTCCCTTGACAGCTAAGATTTTGACAGTCGCAATGACTTTATTTTGTTGCTCCTGCTGTCATGGCACAAGTTCTGTCACAAATGAGTGGAGAAAAGCCTTTGTGACTTCAAGCAGTGGGTCTCAATCGGTGGGTCGCAGGTCTCATAAGGCAACCAACAGCACAAACAGAAAATAAATAAATAAATAAATAAATGCAATAGATATCTTAAACTGTGAAACTGGCTTAGAAATCATTTTAGCTCAATGCTAACACTTAAATATGTTTTTGTTTTTAGTGTTTTTTTGTTTGTTTGTTTGTTTTTAACAAACTGATTAAGTCATTTTATGGCAATCAATGCAATATAAAAAAATCTTGTTATATTTCTGATTATTACTTTAAATCTTTACCTTATCATTTTACAGAGCTAACAAACTAATCAAACCATGCTCATGTGCTAATTTTAATCCATTAAAATCCATTACAATGCAAAATGTAATTATAAAAAATATAGAAAAAATACTATTTTAAATTACTATTAAATATTGAAATGTTATTTTAAAATACAAAGTTCTGCTGATTAACCTTATTTTTTTTTTAACTGTGATTTTTTTTTTAAAATTCAGGATTCATTTGATGAATAGAAAGTTCAAAAGTGCAGAATTTACCCTTGTAAAAAAGTAATGTATTTAAAATACATTTATTTCATACTTAGTATAGTTCAAATCTATTAACATATTTCATACTGACATATCGCTCGAGACTTACTTATATACAAATTATACTTAAACTTTATTTGGAGTACTACTTGTGCACAATGCACATTTCTTAATATTAAGCCTAAATTGTGTTTTAATGTCACTATTTATGAGGATTGTGGGATCTTTAAATAATATCAGATTTTAAATGCAAGATATTTAAAGTGTACCCGAAGTATACTTGCAATAGTTCCACTTTAGCACAATCAAATATACTTCAGTATATCTTTAGTTGGACTTCAGAACTATTTCCACACAATTAAAGTGCTTTAAGTACAAAATTAGTTGTTCCAAATTAGCGGACTTTAAGTATACCGGTTTAGTATAAGAACAACTGAAAGGTATTTTTGTTAAGTAAATATGTAAATGTATTTGTAGTATACTTAGTGTGAAATAAATAAATAAATAAATGTTTCGCATACAAAATTTCAAATACTCTTTTTATGTAACAATGTCAAAGTCTTTACTGCCACCTTTGACTTTTGATCAATGCATGCTTGCAGAAAAAAGTAGTTTATTTTTTTTAAAAACTGACCCCAAACTGTTGAACATTAGTGTACTTCAATCTAATTACACACACACACAATAAAAAATTTACACGGTGCCCATAAGTGCATATCTCTGTACTTATTACACCCCTAGGGCAACTGTCCCTGACTCTCAAAACAAAATCACCTTGAAGAAATCATTCAGAAACTGGCTCTTAATTATTTTTAGGGATCACCACTAAATTCCAGAAGTTCTTGTCATGTCCATGGCGCTTAAAGGGGTCATATGATGTTGCTAAAAACAACATTATTTTGTGTATTTCGTGTAATGAAATGTGTTTATGCAGTTTAATTAGTATGTTATTTTCCACATACTGTACATTTTAGGAGGGCGTGGACCAGTCTTAACTTTTATAAAGAACATCTCTTTGGGTTTGAGACTTTAGTCTTTGCAACTTTAGGGATCTTATCTATTCACGAACAGCTTGTAACACTCCAAAGAGAAAGGAAAACTTGAAATCGCATCATATGACCCCTTTAAAATAACTCATAGTAGTGTGTACTAAACAGGTTTGTGTGTGTAAGCAGCAAGAGAGTTAGGACTGGAGTATAGCGTTTGAAAGACAGGAAGTGTTCATGCATTAGCTTTGGAAATAAGAGGTCACAAGCTTTCTATGAGTGCTGGATCTCCTGCGATACAATATCCCCTTCCTTTCTCTTTTACCCAAATGAAAACTTCAGCTCGGAAAACTCAATCTAACTCTGCGGCACCCAATGCAAACCTATCGCAGACCTTACGACCTATCTGTGTTACAGTGTTATATTGCATTAACTGTAGGGCATAATAAACTCCGCTGTTTGTTGCAGGTAAAACAGACCTTCCTGTCATACCTCAGTTTGTAATTCTGTCACTGGGCCATATCTTACGGCCACCATGCATGAATAAATAGTTAACCGTTAATCGCCTGTCCAGATTTGCCTGCACGAATATTAACTGACATGATATGTTCTGTGCCTCTTTTATTATCACACTGCCTCAATGCAAATAATGCGACAATTAGAGTCTGCATCTGTGTGAAAAACAGCGCCTGCTCTTTGTTTGCCATAAAGTGCTGCATTGTGAATACTTCAAGATCTATAATGGGTATTATATTCAAAATGGAGCCTGTCTCGCATCATTTCTGAATCACTACTGTCCTCCGTCTACAGAAGTGCAGCATTGTCTTGACTGCAATGGCTTTTTGCTATTGTGTCCTAAACGGTGCTATATTGCACACGCTGTCACAATTTTCACTGCAAACAGCTACAAAACTATACAACAATGCCCTGCTGTCTAACAACTGTGGTGGGGCTGTTTTAAAAGGCATCAAAGGCAGCTCAAGACTCACACAGCACTCGAGCCGAGCGACTTCATAATTACACAATGAGTTATAGGGGTGTTGTAAGGCAGTCAGCTTTAACCTAATTAGCACTGCATCCCAATATTCCTTCGAAGACGGGTTCATTTAATCTGCAGTCCATTGGCATATTCATTGATTTTCAGATTGGAACTGAAGTTGTGAGAAATCGCACAATGCTGATTCATTTATGCATTCTAAAAGAAGTTCATAGTTGCATCAAACAGAATTGCACAAAGAATATAAAGACAACAAATATTTCCAAACCATACAGAAGCACATAGAGACTAGAATATTTTAAAGAGAAGTTTTGGGGTAGATTTGTTTTAAGTAATAAATTATTTTACGCAGCAAGGATGAATTAAATTGATCAAAAGTGACAGTAAAGACATTTATAATGTTACAAAAGATTTCTATTTCAATATACTATTTATCAAGGAATCATGAAAATATGAAAAAATATATCACAAAGCATTTGGCAGCACAACCATTTTCAACACTGAAAATAATAATGATAAGAAATGTTTCTTGAGCAGGAAGTCAGCGTATCAGAATGATTTCTGAAGGATCATAACACTGAAGACACTGAATTCAGCTTTGCCATCACAGGAATGAATTACAATTTTTTAATTGTAAGAGTAATTCCCCAAAAAGAAATGAGGTTTATTTGGCATTTTTCTAACTTAATACAAGTTTGTTTTCTCCATTATAAAATTATATTACCAGAAAAACTCATTTAAGAGACATTTACCTGGGGGAAAAAATTGCAAAATGCTGAGAAAAAAAACAAAAACTATGAGCAACAATGCAATGGGCAAAGATGTTAATCTTATTAAATACATATCTTTACTGTATAAATTGAAAGACTGCACGGCTCTGGTATAGCCTAAAAGGTTTGTCCAATAGAAATAATGTGGGACACTATTATACTCTCCACCACAGCTTGTGTAAATATCAATAGTGTGTTCTGAATTGAGTTTAGGAAGAAAAGGTGAATCTAGTGATGACCTGAAAGAAATCAAACACGTTTTGGTATGATCTGATCCCTGAAAACGGCTGCTCATGTCCTAAGATTGCGATCCAGTCTGTTAAGCTTCATTTGATACAGGCAGTGAAAGGAACCTTTTTAAACTGGCTGTCTGTCTGATGTTAATGGCATTTTAAAAGCCCATTTTATAATTTCCACTGCATCTGAGCTCAAGATCCGAAGTGAGAAAAAACTCTTAACACCATCAAACTGAACATCACAGCCCATGTCTACCCATCTCGTAATGGTGAAAGTAAAGTGGACAGTTACTCCTAGAACATTTTGTCTGTCTCTTTCAGGCAAACTGCGAACTTTTCCGTCGTATTTTTTCCCTCTCTCAGTCCTATAACGTTTCTGATTAGTTGCTTTGGAGCCACCATTATAGTCTTCAAACTAACAAACCCAATTAAAAATCTCAAATACATAACGAAGAAAGCATAAAAGTTACCCTAGTCACGCAAACAGCACCTCCCTCCATCTCTCCATTCATAACCTAATCAGAGCTTCCAAGTGCATTTATGTAAACAAACGTTGCTCCCTCAAGAAGCTCCACTCGAGCACCTGCAACATCTGAGAAATCACATTTGTTTCTAGTCTGAGCAATGAACAGCATGGATCACTTCATTACAGACACTGGAGGGCTCTCTGAATACTAGACCATACACAAGGACAAAGAGGGGAAAATGACTAGTTCTAGACTATAATGCAAGTAATGTATGGCTAAACGTATAAATGATAGACTCTGCTTGTTGTATATTATTGAACTGAATGGCAGGGAGGATATTAAAATATGTCTCTATCAGGATACAGTACTTTAAAAAATGGACTCCAGTAAAAATCACTAATTATCAGTCCAGACAGAATCTGCAGAATTCTGTGGGATGGATTTTAATATGGTAAACGTAGAGAGTACTTTACTGCTATTAGGAGCTGGACGCATAATCAAATTAGTCCAAATATGTAATAATGGAACAAGCAAGGCACAGAGGAAGAGTAAAACGGTGGACATTCTGATTATGTGGAAATCTGTGGCGCTTTGTGCATAAGTGCTACAGGCACAGAAAAAAAAGTTATTCAGTAAGCTAATAACCAAATATTACAATCTAAAAGTAGCACAATCTGTATTACTTTTAGATAACTTTAAATTGCCTTAAAGCATCATTTGCAAATAAAGAACAGAGAAAATCAATATCAATTAGATAACTTTCAAATATAACTAATCTCTTTTTAACTAATTTAACTAATATGTAGTTATATAGTTATCTCTAAGATTTTTTTAAGAAATCAAGAAAAGGTAATGTTGTGAATTATTATTATAATTTTAATATAATAAATGTAAACTGTTTTCTATTTAAATTTATAGCTGTGATGACAAAGCTGCAAACAAGAGGGTGAATGGAAGCGAGAGGGAGAAACAAATCTCTTGGATCTCATATCGACAGGTTATGGCTCACAACATAATCCTAGCTGACCTTTCCCTCTCTGCAGCAAGCTTGTTTGAAAAGACACTTGTAGACATGTATGCTTTTCTATAGGCGTACACACGATACATTCTAGTATTCGCAGCTATTTTAGGGTTGGTCTGTGTACATATTCGCTGCATAGTCTCATCATTTTTCAGATTAGTTGTGCATCAATTTTGGTTTCAAACTAGATTTTTTACGATTTGAAGAAATTCTGTATTTTAGCATTAAAATTTTGCCTCCACAATTGCTGTGCAGTTAGGGTGTTACAAGTGGTTGCTTATGATATTTTTGTCTCAAGATATGGCTTCTCAAAGTAAGTGGAATCTTTTAATATTTTGTAATCATTTTTTGCTATCTGTATGCCTGATTGTTTAGAAAAGTAATAAACTTCTGCTTAGCTAGCATTACTTTAAATGAATATTTCATCCAAAAATGAAAATTTGCTGAACATGTATTCACACTCAAGCCATCTAAGATGTAGCTGAGTTTGTTACTTCATCGGAACATGACATCACTGCCTTATCACTGGATCCTTTGTATCGAATGGGTGCCGTCAGAATGAGTCTACACAGATAAAACTGATAGAAACATCACAATAATCCACAAGTAATCCACATGATTCAGTCCATCAATTATTGTGAAACTCTGTCTGTTTGTAATAAACAAATTAATCATTGAGATGTTTCAAATTTCAAAGCAGCTCTATCAAGAGTCCTCTATCAAAATCTTCATGGAACAGAAAAGTGAATGAAAGGTAGATAAAATAACACCCTGTCTACACCAGACATGACTGGCACAACACAACAAAAGCACGAAAACCCATTATATAATCAGTCTCTCCAAATATGCCTACTTCCATACTACATAGTAAGCGAAAAAAGTATGTGAATCAGGTAGTATGTCATAGTCATATGACTACTAATTCTACTAATTTTAGTCACTAATTCATAGTCATAAAACAGTACACAAAAAGTACCCATTGACTTACAACTTCCAGCAAGATTCTGAAGGGCACATCAGATAGACCTTTTTACTATCCCATGAGGCCACGGTAGAAAATTTGTGAATGGTTGTGAAGCGATGCAATTGATGTTAGTAGGTCCCATGATAGTAAAACATGACAGATGTAGTACTGTACATCCGAATTTCATTCATACAACACACAATCATACTATATAGAACAAACTTTTTTAACCATTGCAAAGCAAGTTTCAAACCGAATGGAGTACCTGCATGTACTATACAGTATGCAATTTTGGATGCAGCATGTAATTCTGGCAACACTGAATGCGGAGTGATGTGATGCGACACAAAAAAATAGTGTTAAAGGTCCCCTGAAATACTTAGAAACACGCAGCGTTACTCTATGTGTTGACGTCATTTTAACTGAAACAGGAAGACAGGGCGGGACATATCAAGCAGCCCCGCCCCTTTTTAAAATAGTCAATAGCGTTCGTTTATATCACAGCTTGGGCTAGAGCCGTTCAGAGCCGTTGAGCTC
>NW_015635037.1:1114054-1115898 GCF_001515625.1 Sinocyclocheilus rhinocerous | reverse complement strand
TGGACAAGTGACCGATTTCAGCCGTGGCTTCAGCGTCTATTTTATAGTGTAGGGGGCTTCTAGAGAGCATTTGATTGGACAGAAGGTTTGATGAGAAGCTGAAGTACGATGTGACGTCAAAAAAATTGTTGAGCCATTTTGGCGGAAGCGACAAACTGCAAGTTTTGAATGCTTATATCTTCTAAATGCGAATTTTGTCACTGTTTTGGAGCACACTGCCTTATAGATAACCTTAAGACTAACATATTGATACTAACACCAAAAAAACTTTAATTTTGATTTAATGGGGACTTTAAAAAGAAGAAAGAAGGTTTTTAATAGGGTATTTTAACCCTTGTATACTAGAGATGACAGAGTGCCATACTGTAACCAGTTGAATGCTCAACTGAAATGATATGAAGCTCTGTTTAAACAGTATGTCCTAGAACTTTTTCTGTGAAGCAATGGAGAGAGATGGATGATCATAGCACACAGCTCATTTACCTGAGCGCAATGCAGGTTGAGTTTATGAGGGTGTTAGCAATTAGCATGCTAAATTGATCAATAAGTAATTTCCTTTGGGGGAAAAAACTCTATTACCAAAATCGTCAGTGTACTATCATTTGTCTAGCAATGTGAGTAAACTGGAGAGGTTTTTGCAAATGTCGTTGTGCTAAAAAAACAGCGGAATTGCTTCTAAATGGCTTGGATTGATTTCTCAAGACTTACAAGGTCTTTTTTCGTCATTGATGATTCAGACAAAATCAATGTTGTTAGTGTTTGCTATGTTTGAGGGAGAAAAATTGGCATTAGATCTTGTTTCGGGTTGCTTGTCATCTTTAATATTTATAACGGTCTCAGCGGCTCCGTTCCAAAACCTACTGAGCTATACAGAGGCTGTATTTTAAGGCGTCACAGCCGTGCTCCTGCCGCAAAAGCCTATTTTAGATGGCAAGAAACTTTATTATGCTGCCACATAAGGCACTTTTAGCCAAATTAAGTAAAAAAAAATATTGCTAAAAAAATCAACAAGCTCTGTGAAAAAAATACATTCAAAATGTTGAGCTGGGTCACACTTTATTTTAAGTTCCAATTCTCTTAATTATGAATTTTGCCTCAATAAACTCCCAATTTGCTGCTTATTAATAGTTAGTAAGGTAATTGTTAAGTTTAGGTATTGGGTAGGATTAGGGATGTAGAATATGATCATGCAGAATATGTGTTTTAGAAGTACTAAATGTCAGACTCCGTGTTTTGTGTGTGTTTTCCTCCCCCCATGTGCTCCATGTTTATTTTATGCCCTTATTTGGTCCTTCCTGTTCCTGTCCTTATGTTCATTTGTTCCAGGTGTTCCCCGTTTAGTTCATTTGATCCCAGGTGTGTCCCATAAGTTACTGTGCATTTAAACCCTGTGTTTCCCTGTGTTTGGTGTCCGCTGTTATATGTTATTTTGTTTGAACGTCACTCCATGCTTCCCGTGTTCCCAGCTGTGCTTTCATTAAAGACCGTTAGAATTTGCATGACTCCTCGCTCCTTCGTTCCCGTGCTCCTCGTGTGAACCGTGACAGAACAGCGGACCCAACAAAAAGTAAGCGGCGCCCCTTATCCCTGTTTTTGTTTTCGGTTTTTTTAAAGTCTTTGTTTTTTTTTTTTTCGTTTTCCCTCACCGGCTATGGAAACCGCCGCATGATTTTCAGCCCTAGCCCGCAGAGATCTGTGGAGATCCATGTGTACGGCGCTGGACGACGCGTTGCTTAACTCTCTGTTCTGGATCGGGGCCAATTACTATCGCCCCGTGGACCTTCCAGACACCACAGGACTGAGCTGGAGGGAAGGGATCCTCCGGTGTCTGGAGAGTGTCCGGC
>NW_015635037.1:1112721-1113859 GCF_001515625.1 Sinocyclocheilus rhinocerous | reverse complement strand
TCAACAAATTAATTCCACTATGACAAATAAATAACTGATTTAGAATGGAAAAAAGAAACCCACATGCATTTTATCCATATGTTTCTCTTAGTCAGTGTTTTAGTTTGTATTCCTCCTTTTTGCTGTTGCTTCGACTGAGATCTGCATGGAGATACGGAAGGCGAGAGAAAGAGTGGGTTGGGGTATATAGATTGATTTATTCAGGAAGGCAGGGTTGATATCAGGGACTTAAACTTTAATCAACACGCTTATAGAGTTCAGGACTCTCGCCCACACACACATTTTCCCGTGTTGCAGAACGCGGTCTTCCCACTGAAACTACACATATTTGCAGGCAATAGCAGAAAATGGTAAAACAAAAGGCAATGGTGTCATGAACTGGCCTTGTTAATGTGTACAGGCCTAATTATCATCAGCAACATTAACCCCAGCGTCTTCCCAATAAGAAACATTAACAGCCACCTCCTATAGGACATAGCACTTCCACATATACCACCCTAAAGCTGCAGCAAGTGATTCTTACAAATGCCACACATAATGTCTCCATCACCTGACATATATCACTGATATAGGTGTCTTGAGATACCCCACCTGTCTCTGTGACAGCCCCAGGCTCTGTAAGCAGCCAAAAACAGAATGTGAACGCAAACTGATGATATTCACAGCATCAATTCTAGTTGGCATAAGCTGATTGGTTCATGTTGCATACACAGCCAATTAGCTTGCTGCTTTACATTTAAATGGCTGGTTAGCATTCACTAGAGCATTTCAGGGTTCCTCTGAAACCCTCCATCTTCCCCAGCTCCACCTGTATAGATCTGCTATGGGTTATTTTATTTGCTATTTGTTCAGCAGCAGTATATCTTAAATACTCACAGCACCATATCAGTGTATGTATTGCAAGTAGCAAGTTCATGTACTTGCTTTGCAGCAGCAATAATCTACAACAACAACAGCAACAACCAACAGCAGCAGCAATTCAACAACATAGCAGATCTGTTCCGCCAAGACCAAATACATTAACATTGTCATATCCATTACCATGCTAAAATCTTCCGAGAGTTGTCATGACAGAACTATAATAACCCTGGTTTGGAAACAGCAGATTTTAATAATAATAATAATAATAATAATAATA
>NW_015635037.1:1107752-1112268 GCF_001515625.1 Sinocyclocheilus rhinocerous | reverse complement strand
GTTTGGAAACAGTAGATTTTAATAATAATAATAATAATAATAATAATAATTCTGGAATACTTGATTTTTGGTTAATCACTGCAGTACTGCATACCTATTTTATAGCTTTTTGGGAATGTAGTCATGCAACAAGCTGGACCATCTTCAGTCGGTTAGTATTGTAAAACAACTTCAGGATGATGTAAGACCCCTCTGCTTAGGGATTTATTTTGCAATAATGACAGGCTGACTGATTATTTCTTGCTTATACCATTTTTTGATGTAGACTAAATGCACTTTCGAGCAGTATGAAAGAGTATAATGTTCCATACTTGATCACAGTTCACATTTACCATGATCAACACGCACACAAAAAAAATCGTCACCATTTTTAATTTGTAGAAAGTGACATATTTCAATGATATACCGACCGCTAAACTACAAATGTTCACGCTTAAGAGAAGAAATTGAGTAATAAAGGTAGAAAGAATGGAAGACAAGTGCTACTGGGCACCGGTGTGAGACAGATATGGAGGAAAAGAGAGAGAAAAAATAGAGCAGTTACAGAAATGTGCCTACAGCAGTACACATATAAAACAATGAGCTGTGATAGAGTCCAAGGCCTCTGTCCGGAAAATGTGCAGCAGTGAGCTAAAATGTCAAAGGTAAGGTCTATCTGTCGTAACCTCTCTCTCTCTCATTCTGTTTTTCTTTCTATTTCTGTCCTTATTTCAGAGAAGCAATTATATAATGTTCCTCTAATGCAATAAAAAAGAGGGAATGGAGCGAGGGAAAGAAGTTTGAGAGCAGTAGAACACGTACTAACGCTGTTTTAATTGACGTGAAGTGCACGTAAGGGTAACCCTGTGATTCAGGCAGAGTTAGCCAAACATAATTTATTTTGGAGTATGGGCTCTTTGAAATAATTTGAAATGGAAAGACCTCCTCATTACAGTAGACAAACACACAACGCATGAAAGCAACGCAAGAATTTGGTTCAAAGCTGGATCAAAGAAAAAACACGCGCACACATAAACACACACTTTCACATCATTGGTCCATGCTCTGTATTGTTCATTCCACTCGGTGGTTTGAATCTTCTAATGAATATTTCAGGCAAAATGCAACAGAATTTAGTTCATTATGGCTTAAATTATCATGGTCTCATTTACTGCAAAAATTGTTAAGTAAAACCAGTGCTAATACTGTTCTTGCAATAATATGAGCTCTGTCTGAAATGTTACTTTAAAACTTGGTGTGGAACAGCACTGAACACTTCTGGTGGTTTCACCGTCTAATGACGGTTTAGAATTATATAAGCAATCCAGTCATTTATATAGAACAGTGGCTAATATACAGTACATGCTTCCAATTGAACACTGCATTCAAGCACACAATGGACATTCAAACAAACACAATGTAAAGCCACTTTTCAAGATTTGTTAATCACAGTACCCCCAATCTCAATTATTTATTCTAGCAATTGTGCAGACCTATAGTTCTATCTTTCTAAAACTTAATGGGAAGGTCAAAAACCTTATCAAAAGAACGCACATGTAATCTCTCAATTGTAATTTTCATCTGTTACGGGAGCAGATTTTAAGTACCTTATCATGATACGGGGTGACCTTGTGGGTAGTGTGAAAAGTCTGAGCATGTATCTATGTATGATTTAAAATTGCATACATTATCATTATGTACATGAGCCTTGATTGCAATCTCTTTTGAGAAGTAGAGTTCATTCGGCTGTCATTATTAAGAAAATGGTTACATTTACATTCCAATCATTCTCTGTCTCTGTTGAGTGGATGTTGGGAGGAGCTTCCTTAGCACATCTGAATGCAGTTCTTATGGACCGGAGGAGTTTTTGACCATCTTTTCTACAGCTTTATTTTTGGTTGTATATAGCACAGTTTAATTGCTAAGTTGCACAGAGGCAGATAATTATTTGTGACTGAATCACAAGCTTGTTGACAAGCATTCAGGGGCCCATGAGTTGACAAACTAACACAGAGACGTCAAGTCAAAGTTATCACCCTAGCACCTTCCGCTTCAGTGGGTGACAACAGCGGTACAGCAACTCTCTTTAGGTCACTCTACAGGAATAGATGAACTACCATCTGAATGTGTTAGGGTCTTTTTGGAGCATCACTGACATAGACTATTTTTAAATATTTCAAAAATCTTTTCCTATGAGATTCCTGGATATTCTTCTATGAAGCTGGATCCATTTCTTTGAGATTCCCGAAATTGTATTCAAAAGTTTGGGTTCAGTAAGATTTTTTTTATTTTATTTTATTTTTATATATTCATGAAGGATGCAATAAACTGATCATAAGTGACAGTAAAGACACTTTTTTTCCTCAACAATATGAAGCATCACAACTGTTTTCCACATGAATAATAAGAAATGCTTCTATTAGAATGATTTCTGAAAGATCGTGTGAAACATACCGACCCCAAACTTTTCAATGGTAGAAGGAATTATTCTTGTCATAATTTACTTGTTTTGCTCCAACCCATTCTGTGTCTGTCAGTTCCTCATGAGACTTTGCTTTCATGGACTTGTCCCAGAAACCCTTAAACCTAGAGGAAATATTGCTCCATAGCCAGGCAGTGATATGCTACAGTCAGCGTCTTTGAGGGAACTACATTGCACTGATGACAGCAATAATGACTCAAATTTGCCACCTGTTTACCATAGAGGCTTGTATATCAGCAGAGATCTTGGCATCCAAGCTCGGGCGTCAAGTCAACCCATCTGGCACAGCGGCTGCTGACTAGTCTCTCTGAAACCTTACCACTAGCTCATTGATTTTCACATATGTTTCAGAGTATAGGAAGAACAATGATACGTGTATGTTTTCTGTTGAGAGTTAAGGGTGCTACGGGGACATGGGTGATTTGAAGAGTGGTCATTTTTTAGCAGACGCAAAAATGCTCTCTAAAGTGAGAATGCCAATCCAACTGCAGCCGACTAGAATGTAGCAAACCATAGTTTGCGGAAATGAAATAAATGAAAGTCGATGGATTAATAAAAAAGAACAAGCCCTTAAGATTGCACTGAGCAACACACAGTAGTTTCATTCTTGAATGAATCAGCCATTTGAACTAAATCATTTGAGTGAATTGTTCAATGAGTCACTCATAAAGACAGCTGCTTCTTGAATGAATCAGTGTTGTGCATGAATCATTCACGCAAATGTTTCATTGACTCACTCATAAAAACAGTTGCTTGTTCGGTTTTTGAATCGGTCAGTGTTGTGGACAAACTATTTGAGTCAATGATTCAATGACTCACTCATACAGACAGTTTCTTGTTTTGTTCTTCAGTGAATCAGAGTTGTGAACAAATCATTTTAGTGAATGATTCAATGACTTGCTTATAAAGACATTTGCTGAATTCAGAAGCACATATTAGAATACTACTCTAACTATTGTATCATATCTTTCTATGGCAGAATCAGTAAGAGTAGCATGCTGGTACATGGTTTGGAATTCAGCAAAATCACTTGTTTCATTCATGAATTAATTAGAGGTGTGAACGAACCATTTGAGTGAATGATTCAAAGACTCACTCATAAAGCCAGTTGCTTGTTTTCTTCTAGAATCAATTAGTGTTGTGAATGAATCATTCAAGTGAATTATTCAATGACTAGCTCATAAAGACAGGTTAAATTTAGAACTGCATACTGCTTTTTGTCAAATAGTAATACGGCAGAAATAGTAAGAGTGGTATGTCATTCTGCATTCAGCCATAGCCACTTATTTCTTACATGAATGAATCAGAGCTGTGAAAAATAATTTGAGTGAACGATTCAATGAGGCACTCATTAATAGGGTTGGGTACCGAATATGGCACCGGTACCTATGTAACCGGTATGTACTAGAACCGAATCAGAACGCAGATTTCGTTGCCTCATTTCGGTGACACTTAAATGCCTGAGTGATCGATTGAAATATTTGTCTCTGAAATGGACGTAAGAAGCATGGACGTCGCTAGGCCATTTTTAGCGGGGCTATAGCGATTAGCTCCATAAACTGTACACAAATTCGTGATCGCCTCAGAGTCAGTTCCCTTTAAATTTCATATGAAAACGGCGGCAGACTTCGTCTCCTCCCCGTCTTTCAGCGCACTCTTCAATTCGCAGACCGCGGCGGCGCAGCGCGAGCGGACTCAAACAGAAACAGAGGACACAAGGTGTGTGTTTATCGATATATTGTTATAATATCTGTATCTGTGCAGTTCTTTGTCATAAAAGAACAGTTTACAAAAGGTCACGAGGGAGCAATCGGTTTCCCATCTACTGTAAAGTTTTCGCTGTTCACCCCTCATCACACCACAGCTGTTTCCTCCAGCGAAAATCTAGCCCTTAAATATGAACGCATACTTTATAATAAAACGATCATGCTGCTCTTTTCATTTGAAAATTTTATATAAATCATATTACAGTGCATGTGGCATACCATACAGTCATTCACAGAACTGATTAAAGACAGTGACAGACAGCACTCAGTCAATTCACTCATTTTAACT
>NW_015635037.1:1102487-1107358 GCF_001515625.1 Sinocyclocheilus rhinocerous | reverse complement strand
AAAAACATTTTTGTTGTTCCGGAATCAGTGTTTTTGAACAAATTGGTTGCTTGTTATCACTTCTTTTTAAATTTTTGAATGTATATAGAGATTTTTGCTCATTTAAGTGGTTGATAAAGATCAGTGAAATGTAACCAAAAAAGGAGAAGAAGAAAATCTCTCTTTTGGTGACTGTCTTTCTTATTCACGGGAGAGAACCTGGTTAAATTAATTAAATCATTTTGGGGCGATGGAAATTTCAGTACATAATTCAGACTCTGACTCATTGAATATTTAGTGATTTTGCATTGGCTTGAGATATGGAGGAGAATGTGAGGTCATCACCACCCCTTATGTTACTAAAATAACCAACAGAAGCTTAGTAAAACCCATCTATTATAGATCGGGTTTGACTTTAGATGCGAGACCTGCCAGTGCTTTCAAACGCTCCCTCATTTTCCACAGCGAGCTCTTGCCGCCTCCTTTTTACTCAGCTAAGAACTCCATTAAAAGTGATTTTTATCGCACGTCTTTTGTGACCGAAAAAGTGACTGTTATTGAGAGTGGTGAATTACAGCTTTTGAAAACATCAATAAACATCTAGCGGGGGTCAATACTGACAAGAGAATTATCTGACAGGCACTCAATTAGCTCCATCTCTTTGTGCTTTATGTACCTATGATTGAGGCATAATCATTATGTCATTATACCTCTGAAGAGTACATGAGTGTTGCAGAAAAGCGATCGAGCACCTGCTTCCATAAGGTTTTAGAGCAATAGATGTTTCAAAAAAAAAAAGAAATTATAGCTGTATATAAGTCATAAAGTGGTTCAAAAGTGCATCAAAAGTGATTCACTTACACAACATTAAGCCAGATTCCTTTCAGGCTTACTCCATTCCACATGAACCGTAAACAGCCTTCACACCAACCAAACGAATCAATCTCTGACGTCAAACACGTTTTAGTGTGAAACCGCCCTAAGCCTACTCTTAGTGTGCAACGTCAAACCGAAACACTTCTATATGTGGACAGAAACTTTGAAAAGAAATGTGTGTTACCTGAGGTCCTCCACATTAGAGACGGTCTTGTTGAGGATGTTCTTTTCTCGTCTTTGCTTCTTGATCTCTAGCTTCAGGAGTCTGATATCCTCCAATCTTTCATTGTACTGAATATCCCCCTTGTTCATGATGGAATGCTGGATTTTGATCTTTTCGTACAGTAATGCCAGTGCTTCGTTTCTCTTCATCAACTGCATCCCCAGGAGGTCACGCTCATTTCTCACCTTGAAAACAAACACAGAAATACACAGTCAATACACAAATGTAGATAAAAGGCAACATTCTAAGTCATTAGTAAAACCAAAAAACTGTGAAATTTCACTATCCTGTCAGTTAATGATCATTGATTGTGTATAAATGCTAGCTCTTTTGTTACATTCCCTTTATTTTTTCCCAGCTTGGTACCAAAGTTCTGGTACTTTTAACACCTCTTCAAGCATCTGTGAGAAAACCTTCAAAGTACTTTCACCTCTGACTGAGGTGAGACGATATATTATAGAAATAAAAGGCAGGCCAGTGTTTTCTGCAAAGATTTGATGACTCAGCAGTGTTAGTCTTTTCAGGATAATAGCCAAAAACTTAATGCAACAAGACAAATGTTGTGAAGGTTCGGGAAAATGTCTTATAAAGAAGTTTTAGGGTCTTTTACTTAATGGATTTTAACAAAAAGTCAGGGGAAACACTTTGAAGGCCATACGCAATAAATAAATATAACATTTCCTTTGATCTAAATCATTTTTGTGTTATTCTACACACCATATATACTAGGAAGGAAGTTATGTAAAATGGTCATTGACTTTCTTTCTCAACTTTCACTAAACTAAACTGTATGCACAAAATTCTGCAATGCTGAAATGTACAGCTATATATGTAATGCATGTTATGTATAAGGTATTAGTTGTATCACATACAGTATACAATATGGTTTGGGGAGCTCAGGGATGTACAGACGATGAAGCTTTATTGATGTGTATGGATAGCCAGAAGAGTGTGGAAGCTGGCGTCAGCAGAGGCAATTTGGACAGAATGCCCTCCATTCTGTAAGGCCCAGATTGGAAGAACTCTCCATGATTGCAATGACTCTCCCAACCTCTAGTTGGCACTAACTAGTAACACTCCCCATCATTTCGCTTACACTGGTTCTATGCAATAACACTCCTAGCCACTAGGTGGCCCTAGCTTCTGTTGATAGATACATCACTACTCATTAGGACTTGAATGCCCCCAGCCGTGTGTCTTTACCCAATTAATGTTGGCCTATTTAAGCGTGCCCCATTTGCTCACCTGTGTTCAGTCTTGAGCCTACTACGCCTGTGTTTCCTCACCACCTAAGCTAGTTTATTGAGATTTTGGATTTTACCTTTTGCTCATCTTTTATTTCTTGCATTAATGGATTTTAACAAAAAGTCAGGGGAAACACTTTGAAGGCCATACGCAATAAATAAATATAACATTTCCTTTGATCTAAATCATTTTTGTGTTATTCTACACACCATATATACTAGGAAGGAAGTTATGTAAAATGGTCATTGACTTTCTTTCTCAACTTTCACTAAACTAAACTGTATGCACAAAATTCTGCAATGCTGAAATGTACAGCTATATATGTAATGCATGTTATGTATAAGGTATTAGTTGTATCACATACAGTATACAATATGGTTTGGGGAGCTCAGGGATGTACAGACGATGAAGCTTTATTGATGTGTATGGATAGCCAGAAGAGTATGAAAGCTGGCGTCAGCAGAGGCAATTTGGACAGAATGCCCTTTGAATGGGTTAACCTTTACCAAAGAACCAATGTTAGCAATGTACAGCAGTAGATATTAACATTACATTCAATTTATGATCTCTAATAGTGACCTGAATGACTTACCAAAGATGCTGTAAAAAAAATGATGTTACTGAATGTGTTAAAAAAGTATTTATGAAGCCTTTTGTTTTCTTCTCCATAAAAACTAATAGTCAAGCCTACAGCCGAAGCTACATATACGTCTAAATTTAATTCAGCTAAAAGACAAACAAGGATATCTGAAATAAAATTAAGTCAACTTTGGTTTCATACATTTTTGTTATGATGTGCTGACTTTTCCTTACATCTTGAGTCTAAGTGTATTAATTTTTTATCATTATGATAGATAGATAAATGAATAAATAAATACATTTTAAAGGTAAACAGTATTTAGTACAAATATTATCATTTTTAAATCTTCAATATCATGATGTTTTAATAAGGTTATTCACTGAATGTATTTCTCAAAGAACTGAACTAATATTTTCACATCATGAAAAGACAAACGAAGACACAAAAAAAAAAGCCTACTGACTTTGATGCACAACCATACCCTCAACATTTTCTAAAATAATAATAATTTTTAAAAAAATTTTGATAGAAAAAAAAAACATTTCACCGCTTTTAAGAAGACATATTACTGTAATAAAAGATTAGGCTAAAATTATTGTAAAGCCTTTCAATTTTAAATTTCAAATTTCGTCCTCAAAGCATTCTCCTGACATCCCCTAGATATTTTAGACCTTAAACCCCCTCCCAAAGAATATAAAACTATACTTTAAACCAGTAACTGAAAGTATGTTCATCATAAGAGGCATATTTAAATTGTTTTTGTATAAACTTAACAGATTAAGACACAAAAAAATGATCATCACACCAGTGCCTACTATTTGAATTGTACTATATTGAATGACTAGTCAGCTGGTTAATCATGTTCGACTGCTGACTTACTGAGATCAGAAGCACTAAATGTTTCAAAATGCCAAGACCAATTTAGGCCTCCCCAGTGACTCAATTTCCTTTTGCTATTTTAAAGAGAGGTTAACCCTGTTCCCGCTGGACTTTCTCAGAAGTGATATTCCAGATCTAATGACTTTTGAGTGAACCTAGATTACTGTCTCTTTCATCTTTAGCGTAAACAGCCTATTGAAGAAGGAACACAAGGACACGCGGACACTCACTGAAACCTTGCACCTGTCTGTACCTGATCGAGCTCTTTTTTCTGCCGAATCCTCTCAGCATCAGCCTCTGCTATGATCTTCAGCAGCTCGCGTTCCTCTGCCTCCTGTTTCTCAATGAACTGCTTCGTCTCCTGAGCCTGTTGCCTCATCTTCTGTAGCTCGGCCTGTAGAAACAGGGCAATCGATGCAAAAGAGAACAGAAAAAAGTTAAAAACAAAACTGAGAAATGACCTCTCTATATGTCAATGTTCATTTTTATGTTTTTTTATGCTCTAGTCAAAGTTTATCATGTTATATTCACTATAAAGTGCTGGGTAGAAAACTTACAAATTGTAGTCTGTTACTGATTACAAATTACATGATGGAAATTCTAGTTTATAACAATGTTTTGGATTACACATATTAGGTAATGTATTCTGATTACTTTTAGATTACTTTTTTTATCTAAAATAGATTCCATTCTTTGGAAGTGTATTAAACATTATGTTATGCCAATATTTCTGAAACTGGGGTTCGTGAATGAACTACAATGGGTTCGTGAGGTGATGAAAAGATGGAAGACTTTCCAAATGTATTAAAGTGGTAACATTTTGATAGAGATAAAAAAAAGAAGAATTAGGCCAAATCAAATTATGAATAATTTACTGCCATTGTGTGAAATAATATGTAATCATGTATTCTATAAAAAAGTAACTGTAATCTGACTATGTGCATTTTAAAATGTAATATAATGTAGTTTATTTCTGATTATGTTATCCAGATTACATGTAATTACTTAGTATCCAGCACTGTATTTTTTCATTGGATTGCATTGTAAATTCTATACATCTGATTTATGGTAATGAATGAATATATATAT
>NW_015635037.1:1101215-1102322 GCF_001515625.1 Sinocyclocheilus rhinocerous | reverse complement strand
CATTTCACTGTGTTAATACAATGTATGTTTGTGTGTGTGTGTGTGTGTGTGTGTGTGTGTGTGTGTGAGAGTGAGAGACATTTACAATTATTTTTGAAATTTAGTCCATTTAACTTTGATAGGACAATTATTTAACAAATTATTTTAGTCAACAGAAACATTTAAGTTGACTACAGTGTTAAAAATGACATTTTCATTTTTTTTTTTTTAATCCCTTAATTATAATTATTTTCATCTCATATTGATTATTGCTGTCAAAATATTAAAAAAAATCTTTATCACATATAATTTTGTTTGCCATTTAACACTGCTATTAACATTCTCTCCTCTCTCTCTCTCTCTCTCTCTCTCTCAAGATTCAAGATTAAAATGTGCTTTACTGACATGATAAACTGGTTTACATTGACAAAGCATTAGTAAACATTACACATACATGCACAATAGATGCTCTTTATAGCGGTTTGCATAAGAAGGATGGAATATGTTGCTGATTTATGTGTAGTGCGTGAGGTTCAAAAGTGCAATTGTGTTTCCATCTCATTTTGTGTGCAGCAGGAGCACAGCGTGTCCTCCTTCAGCAGCGAGGACTGTCTGTGTCTGACTTTCTTTGTGTCTAGGCTATGTTTGCTGAGTCTGTAAACAGTCAGGAGTTTAAGGTCAGGGTTGGTCACGGTAGTCAGGTATTCTGTTATGGTGTATTCTATTACAATTTCCCTCCTTTCGCCTGGAGTACAAAAGAAAACCTGAAATAAAAATGGACTCTAATTACTCTCCTAATAAATGTCCCTGGTTTTATTATGTGCAATTCATCAGTGCATATTATTCTAAAGAAAACAATGTTTGTTTTTTTTGTAGTCATTCATCAAAAGGTAATCATTTTCTCTTCAGCTTTAAAAAGCGGTTATTTTTTGCTGATGTATCCAAGGCAGAACTGTGTGTGTAAAATAACTTTAACTAGTAATAACAAAGCATTCACTTGTTCACATTTTAAACCCCACCCTGCATTATTTACTGATGAATACACAATATTAAGAACAAATTGCATCAGCTTTAAGTAGCTTTGTTTCATTTCATTATAATATAATTTTGCTTGATTCATTTTTTTTT
>NW_015635037.1:1099737-1101116 GCF_001515625.1 Sinocyclocheilus rhinocerous | reverse complement strand
TTTTTAGACCGATGAGCTTTGTAAAAATCGACGTGTTTCAGAAAGGCGGGGCATAGAGGAGAAACAATAATGTACAGTATGTGGAAAATAATGTGTTTTTTGAACCTTAAACCGCATAAACACATTTCATTACACCAAATACACAAAATAATGTTCTTTTTAGCAGCATCATATGACCCCTTTAATAGAAAGTGTTTAATAACTTTTTTATCTATATATTAGTCATTCTTTGTTTATAATAATTTTGCTCATGATATCGGTAAAATAAAATAAAATAAAATCTCTCTAATAAAGTAATTTTTCAAGAGGATTAAACAGAGCCAGTAATAAAATGAATTAATAAGTAGTCATATTATTTGCACTGCATGAATCATAGCTTAATACATTAATATAGATTGAACACTGTCTGACTTTGAGAAGCAGGAGGCTTGTAATTTAAATTAGCTTTACAGTTATTTCATTTAGACTTAACTATGTGTTCATGTTTGGTTTTAAAGGGCTTATTAAAATGACTAAATGAATCCATCCAAGAGCAGTGTGTGTGGGGGGGGTTCTCTTTTTTCTGCAATGTTGTTTAATGAATTTTAATGACATAATAGATTGCTGACAGATCTGTTAGGCAGATCCCATATTTTGACATCTGATTTGTCTTCTGTCTCACCTATTCATAAAGACATACCTTGCTGTGTTTAACCTAATATCATGCCAAGACAGGCATTTTGACCAAGATGTCAGGATGTATGTCTGTCAGAAGTTGTGCAAGAGGTCGAAACGCTGCAGTAATTTCCCCTTGGTGGGAGACTATTTATTTTTTTTTTTTTTTGTCCTAAGGTCCTGCTGATCATGTTTTGCTCTGACTCGGTGAAAACAAGGCTATTTTAAGGCCAATTCACACTGCACCAACAGACGGCAAAAGACATGTTCTGTGTTATGCCTGTTGCCACTGGACGGCGCATATTTCGCCAATTAAACATGTTGAATCGGTATTTGTCGGGTCTTGGAATATCTGAGAAGTGATTTACTGTAGCCTACTCGGTCAATTATTGCATTGGTCTGCGTCTGTTGGTGCGCTCTGACCTGATCTCATGATGAAAACATTCCTGTGGGAAATGTTTCGCAAAATGCAAAATACGTACCAATAAGTACATATCACTGCAGTTTCCAACAGAAATGAACACTAGAGGTGGTAAATCAGCAAGCACTTTTAATCAATTTCGTACACAGTTATGAATAAAGCTCCATACAGTATGTTTCGCTTTCCAGACGTAACAAGCTTGCTCGGTTGCTCAGCCGGCACGGAATTGGACTTGTACAAATCCCGTGAAAAACATGACTCACGATGAAAGAGCTGAAAGATGAGAGATCAAAAAAACAAGCTA
>NW_015635037.1:1093210-1099637 GCF_001515625.1 Sinocyclocheilus rhinocerous | reverse complement strand
TGCTGACAGATCTGTTAGGCAGATCCCATATTTTGACATCTGATTTGTCTTCTGTCTCACCTATTCATAAAGACATACCTTGCTGTGTTTAACCTAATATCATGCCAAGACAGGCATTTTGACCAAGATGTCAGGATGCATGTCTGTCAGAAGTTGTGCAAGAGGTCGAAACGCTGCAGTAATTTCCCCTTGGTGGGAGACTGTGGTACTTCATCAAGACATTTGACTTCAAAATCCATCTCTGTCTCTCACCCCTCTTTGACACTTATTTGGTCGCCTGCGGCAGATGCAGTGGGGTAAACATATAGGTCTGCCAAGAAGGTAGAAAACAGACAAAAAAGTGGATGGGAAAGATAAAAAGAGACAGAGGGAAGACAGGCGTGAGTGCTTTACACTTCATTTGATACCAGTCTTAACCTGTATCCCCTGAGAGAGAGAAAGAGAGAGCAACAGAGCCAGAGTCAGGCTGCAGGAGCAGCAGGTGGGTTGTTTTAAAGACCAAAGATCCTGTTTTCAGAACCAGCTCAGGTGCATATCCCAGTGAAAAACATGACTCACGATGAAAGAGCTGAAAGATGAGAGATTGAAAAACAAGCTAAAACGGCATGTTTTTATGTCACATCCGCTTTTGTTCATACTATTGGGTAGGTTCAGGTGTAGTGCAGATGGTACGTTATTTTAAAACGTCACAGAGCATTAAAGTTACAGCGCCACTCAATAGACATTTCAAGGCAGAACTGTGGTGACACGTACAAAACCACCGTCAGATAAAACAGACCATATGTACATTTATCTGTTCCGGAGGGAGGGGGAGCAACACTCTTTTAGCACCACTCAGTGGACATGTGTCACGAAACGCACATGGCGCTACGTATTTTGCCTCTTGCAGAAAAGTTCCCACAGGTACGTTTTCATCATGAGATCAGGCTCGTTAATACGCCTTCAGAGGTCACAGCCAAAATTTTGTTCTGCAGGTATTATCTGGTGTTTTATGTTGCGTTTTTGCAGAATTCTGCTTGCAAAATTTTGTCTCATTTAGTAAAATCTAAAAATTCTACAACTCTTAAGTTGTAAAGCGAAACTACTTTGTTTGGCCTTCCAAAAGAGGACGATGGGAAGACAGGCGTGAGTGCTTTACACTTCATTTGATACCAGTCTTAACCTGTATCCCCTGAGAGAGAGAAAGAGAGAGCAACAGAGCCAGAGTCAGGCTGCAGGAGCAGCAGGTGGGTTGTTTTAAAGACCAAAGATCCTGTTTTCAGAACCAGCTCAGGTGCATATCCCAAACACTATAGGCCCATGTTGACACGTGTGATAAGTGACACACACTGAAAGATGTTTTTGTTTTTTTTATTAATTAAATTATCGCATAGCTGTCTCTTGAAATTACTTATACAGTATATATACAATATCATTTAAAAGTTTGGAGTTGGTAAGTTATTTTTTCTCAAGACGTCTCTTTAGGCTGACCAAGGCTGCAAGTATTTGGTAAAAAAAATTCTGTAAAATTTGGAATATTGTGAAATATTATTACAATTTAAAATAAAAAAATTTTCATATATTTTAAAATGGAATATATTACTGGGATGGAAAAGCTGAATGTTCAGTGGTTATTACCTTCAGAAGTCATTCTAATATCTCTTATTATTATTAGCATCAATGTGCTGCTTAATTTTTTTAAATAGAAATCTTTTGTATTATAAATGTCTTTACTGTCACTTTTGATCAATTCAATCTTTGCTGAGTAAAAGCATGTTTCAAAAAGAAAAGAAATTAAATTAAATTAAATTAAATTAAATTAAATTAAAGAAAAAAACAAATACTTGAACAGTGTATATAAAAAGTGAGACTCGTAAAAAAGCTATGGCATACAATTATACTATGAGTGTTATCTACACAAATTAGTCAAACAGTTTTTCCCTTTTTTCTTTTTATTCCTTAACAAGTAAATTAATGTGTTAACTACAACAAATTATTAAATTAATTGCAATTTTATCATTTAATAGACGGACAGCCATTTGTCATATTTATTTTTCTTTTCTCATATTAAAATTATAGAATGAATCAGGGCTCCAGACCAAAATGGTCAATAATTTATAATCTAATCACCACTGGCAACTGTCGGGAAAACTTTACATCTAAGCTTTTTTATTCAGCTTCAGGCATTTTTATGTCTAAGGGTTGATTTTTATTAAAACAAAGTGATTTTATTTTATTTTTTTACTTTACTTTTTTTACTGTTTTAGGACATTTTTCATGCCTTTCTCATTTCTGTTTGGTGCTTTTAAAATTTTAAAATAAATAAAAAAATCAAGTTATAAAATATACATAAAATAAAACAGTAAAGAAAATACTATTTCAGACTTTCTACTTAAAAAAATCACATTGTATTCAATAATTTACTAGCAATTTCTGAGGGACAGTTGTTTCATAGTAAATCCTACTATGGATTTTCTTGGGGGGGGTTTTGGCCAGTGTATGTACAGATTTAATGTTTTACACTTGTCCCATAAATGGACTTTCTATCTTAAAATATTAAAATTCATTAGTAAATTGCCATTTTATTCTAAAAATATAACAACATAGTAAAATATAATATATAATTGAAAAATTTTAATGTATGTCCACTTTGAACACTGTTAGCAGACAAATGAGATAAATGTACTTTCAGAGACTTCAGAGGGCGTTTTCTTCATCGGGCGTCTTGATGAAGGGGCTCTGACAGCATAATAAATGGACAACAGTGTGCATATAAGATGACAAGACCTTTGACTCCATCTAAAATCTGCCTTGTTAACACTGAACCGCGAACCGTGAACTGCGCGAGGTCATTTTAAAGCCGTTCACCACATCTCCCATTTACCGTGAAACGCTGATGAAATTTCAAAAAGCGAAGAACATCGTTTAGAACCTGGCTGCATGCTTTACACATCATCACTTCCTTTTTTACGACATTAAATTCTGAAACTTTTTCCCCTCCTCTCGGTTCAGTGCTAAACATTTGCAGACAGTGTCTGGAGCATGTAATAAGATTTCTCCGAGATCGATGTCGCCTCTCGGCATGCATAACAACCAGCTGGACGGAGCTGGTGCTGAGAGCAGCCTCTCCCCTCATTACCCCCTGCCGTAGCCTCTCCTGATGAGAAAGTGTAGCCCATTCCTTAACATGCTAATCAATTCTTATGAAGTGGCCTAATTGTTTTTTCATGGGGTGAGGGTTAGCCAGTAGACAGACTCGGTGCTGGCCAGCTTCAAAGAACACAAGAGCTTCTTTCTTGGTACGTTTGTGAAGGCTTGAGGTAATAAACAACAACAAGTTTACCGTGAAACGCTGATGAAATTTCAAAAAGCGAAGAACATCGTTTAGAACCTGGCTGCATGCTTTACACATCATCACTTCCTTTTTTACGACATTAAATTCTGAAACTTTTTCCCCTCCTCTCGGTTCAGTGCTAAACATTTGCAGACAGTGTCTGGAGCATGTAATAAGATTTCTCCGAGATCGATGTCGCCTCTCGGCATGCATAACAACCAGCTGGACGGAGCTGGTGCTGAGAGCAGCCTCTCCCCTCATTACCCCCTGCCGTAGCCTCTCCTGATGAGAAAGTGTAGCCCATTCCTTAACATGCTAATCAATTCTTATGAAGTGGCCTAATTGTTTTTTCATGGGGTGAGGGTTAGCCAGTAGACAGACTCAGTGCTGGCCAGCTTCAAAGAACACAAGAGCTTCTTTCTTGGTACGTTTGTGAAGGCTTGAGGTAATAAACAACAACAAGAAGAGCTGAAAGGTCAATGTCTTGGCACAATAGTCTTTGTGTGTGAAGGACAAAAGGGCATTGCTTCCTATGAAGCCATCTGTAAGGGAACCCATAAATGCTTGAAAATGCCCTTTAAAAGGATAGTTCACCCCCCAAAAAGTGAAAATTTGGTCATCATTATTCACCCTTATGTCGTTCCAAACCTGTATGAATTTCTTTCTTCTTCAGAACACAAAAGAAGATATTTTGAAGAACGCCGGGTCATATTTGATATGACAAAAGTTTCATTAAGGCACCTCAGTAAAGAGAGGAGCATTTGACTGATGACAGGAGTAGCTCCGGTGGAGAACAGTGACTGAACCTAAAACTTCATATGACACACAGCTCATATCTGCGTCTCTGGAAGTTTCCAAAACCACAAATGAAAACTCATAAAACAGTAGACGTGTATGTGCAGATAATACATAATGACAGACAACTAGTTGTCCAGTCTGGTTGCATTCACACAGCAGGGGTTTGCCGAAAATACAGTTGTGAGTCCTGAAAATGTACAGATGTGAGTTTAGTTAGAATGTTGTCACTTCAGTAAATATCCAAGATGCGAATGTATTAATGATTGAAATACAGAACTGACAACTGTATTCTGCTGCTGTGTGAATGTGGCCTAATTTTGGGGTTAACTATGTTAAATTTACACTGAAAAAAAAAAATGGTGTAGGATTTACTTTGAATTTACCTAACCTGCAATTTTGTACTTCCTGTTTTGCACATTGGGGTCCGGTATTGTTTGTTTATTTCAACTCCCTTGTGCTACGTGTGATTCCCCGCGATTGAAATACACTCATTGGTTTGTACTCCTGGTCTACTGGTTTCCTCGTTCCGTGCTCCTCACAGTAGCAACCCCGTGACAATATGTTAATTTACTTCATTGCTTGCAAAATGTATGTTTTAATATTATGTTTATGATGTGGACATAGCTTATTAATCTTATTTATAAGCAGTTCAGTTCACTGGTGTTCAGATCTTGTATCTTAATCAGGGAAATCGTTCTTCTATAAATATATATTTTAACAGTTATGTCATGATGCATATTTTTGTGTCTAATTTTGTTGATTAGATTAGTGTTGGCACGTTCTTGCATATTATGCACGTCTCCTTGTCTGACACCCATTTCACCATTGGAGCCTCTATTAATGAGTTGAATCAAGTGATTTTAATAAAGAATACATGCTAAATGTGCAGTGTTGGGGGCTCCAGGAATGTGGTTTAGAACCACTGGACTAGATCATACCGGTTTCAGTCACAGTCATATGATGTCGCAAGCATTTGGAGTAAAATACGCACCCAGATTTCTCTGATTTCAGAATGATTTCAAAGCAGATACTTCAGAGCTCAACTCTCCTCTTAGTTTACTGCTTAATATACATTTCAAAGACACAGAATGGACTTCACAGGGGAAAAGGGCAAACAAGTGGATGAAGCAATAGTAAACCCATGTATTTTTAACTTCTCATTTTTCATAAATGTGGTAAATGTAAATCTGAAAACTATACCATTCTGGGTAAAACAAACATTTCATTGAATTTTAGAATTAGGATGCATATAGTTTTATGAAACATAGAACAATCCCTGGCCGACATAATGCAGAAGAATATCCAGGCCAGTATTCAAGGTCAGTACAAAAAGATCAAAGACAGATCAAACAATGTAAATGTGATTTCAAATTCCACTGAGAATGCCCTCTGCTGACCGAATGAGGTTTTGTCACAACTACCATCAACCTGCTATTTTATATATGCAGTGTTCACAAATAAATACAAAGATTAACAAGAATACACCTGGCTCTCCAAGGCCATTTTGTTGAGTGGGTAACTTTAACACTTTCTCAAACTTTACATGGTATTGTGACAAGTGTGGCAATGACTCCCATCGGCTGCATGGGTTATGCTTTGACACTGACACATCCTGACAGGATTGGAAGTAACACGTGAAGCCGAGAATGAGTTGCTGTGACAGCTGCTCCATGGAAATGTAATGAACCCAAGTTTGTCACCATTTACCAAAAGGTGATATTGACTTTCCGTCATAGGCGTAATATTGCTGACAATTGTTAGATATGTGGGTTGGCTGACAAAGTGTATCTGACAAATTAATACCAGAGGTGACAATGACGGAGGTGCAAATCACCTTTTTTTAACCAGTCAGCCTGAAGAAGTGAACGAAGCGTCACCTTTTACGCAAAGAGTTGTGTAAAGAAACACTCAGATGTCTTATAAGCATGTCTTACAAGTATTTTCCCACCATGAGTTCCTTGAACTCATTTTTTAAATGAGGGTTAAAGCACCAGCAAAAAACATTTATCTTTAGTGTAATAAATTATTATCAAAGACTATAGGATAACCAAGATGTATCACTCGTATAGTTTTGAATGGGAAAAAAATGCAATGTTCTATATGGCCGCTCAATCGCAGGAAGCCCCGCCTTCTGATTGAAGGAGCCAATCGCTAATCGGTAAAGTCAGCGCATCACTGGAGCTGCCGTTAGAAGTCCCGGTTGCTATAGAAACAGTCAGCGATCTGAGACATGCGCTCAGGACTGCGCATGCACACTGGCTGATCTAGCCTGAATAATATGCTTTTTATAATGCTATTTGAGCAAAATAAACAACA
>NW_015635037.1:1083309-1092687 GCF_001515625.1 Sinocyclocheilus rhinocerous | reverse complement strand
TAGTTGAGATCTTGTGAAGTGTGCATTTGTATCCTGCATGATTGCGTGTTCTCTGCATGACGGTCGGTCCGTGCGAATTGAATGCGGACAGGTGGAGAGTTCAGCTTCATTGAGACGCACGATCGACAAACTTTAAAGGGGTCATATGATGCCCATTTTCCACAAGTTGATATGATTCTTTAGGTTCTTAATGAAAAGTCTGTAACATAGTTTGGTTAAAATTTCTCAATGGTAGTGTAAAAAACACCTTTTTTTTTACCCTGTCAAAAACAGCTCTTTTCAGAGCACGCCGTTTTTGTAGCATTTTCCTTTAAATGTTAATGAGCTCTGCTGACTCCGCCCCTCTCTTCCGAGCTGCTCTCAGAAAGACTGTTTACTTTAGCCGCATTCATCGTGAAACTTGCTAATTAGCACATTATTAGGAAAGGCGATTTGCAAAGATTCATTACAAAATATTATACTCACTTCTTCTGTAGATGAGGCTGGATCACGAATGATTCTCGTGAACATAGACGCATTGATGTAGATCGGGGGTGCATTCCCTTAAGAAACAAATGTAATCCACTGCGAGTTCAGCGGCTCAGATGTCGGTAGTAAACGACGACTGCTATGTTCATTATTACATCCAACAACAGACCACCTCATTCGCTTGTTAGGAGTCATTCTTGTCTACATCTGCTCCGGCGGTGAAACAATGGTGGACTGATGACAGCTCACTCAGGGCGGGTCTAAGGTAAGACACCAGTCCAGTCTGTGCTGAAACGCTACTGTCAATCAAACTATCGTGGGAGGGGCCTGTCTGTGTGACGTCATGATCCATGTTCTCCAGCATGATTTGAGAATGTTCCAAAGAGCATCTTGTGCTTCAGTGGAAGCAAGAAAGTCTGACCTTTTGTACAAAGGAGTTCACATGATCATTGTCACAAACCTGCTTAGTGAAGCAAGGTTTTCTAAGGTATTTAGTTGCTCCCCAGGTGTTTATGTTGATTTCTTCCCAGGTGTTTCCCATGTTTAATTTGCAATGATCCCAGGTGTGTCTTCTTAGTCCCTCGTCATCCTGTGTTTAAAAGTCTGAGTCCTTATTGTTAGTGGGGTCCGGTATTGTTTGTTTATGTCAACTCCCTTGTGCTACGTGTGATTCCCCGCGATTGAAATACACTCATTGGTTTGTACTCCTGGTCTCCTGGTTTCCTCGTTCCGTGCTCCTCACAGTAGCAAAAGTACCGATACTCGAAAAGTGTACTTAAGTACAATACTTAAGTAAATGTACTTAGTTACTGTCCGCCTCTGGTTATATATTTCCCTTGCTAGCTCCATAGACATTGATCATTTCTAGGTTCAAATAAAAATAAACCTAGATTTTCAATGTTTTCTAAGAATTTTGAACCCCACTGTAGATGTATATACTCCACTCGTGAGAAGTTCAATCAGTCAATCACAAAATCTGGCCCAAGCTTGTCAAACGTATAACATTTCCTTGCTTCCCATGTCTTCTTTCACAGTTCATTATGGGTACAAACCCAAGACTAACCAAGAGATATCTCATAAGAATAATAAATTAGATAAATTAAGGTTTTATGAGAAAATGGGCAAATGGCATGTTCTCCCGCCTCCTTCCATCGGCATGTGGCTAAGAACTTTAGTGAATAATGAATTTCTCACATTCTATAGCCTTCCATCTGAAGCAAGTTAAGCAAGGGGCAAATGACAAATCCAAAAAAAAAGCATTATGAAGTAAAAACTAAACAGAAATGACTGTTAACGACATGATAAAAGGCTTCCAACCACTTTATGTAATTGCATACTCCTCAGAGCACAGAGGGTGAAATGGACATGGTGACATTTTGAAAAATGAAACATGACTTCTTATGTTAGCAGTGTTTAGGAAGTTGCTTTGAAGCTGAAGCATCCCAAAATACAAGCTACTCTCAAATCAGTAAAATTACAGTAAAGCTACTCTTTAGTTTAGAGAACAGACTCTGGTAAAGAAGAATTGCTAATTGTACTGAATCTATTTAAGTACTGAATTTTTTTAATTATTGATTATTTAATGATAATTTATATTTACAATCTACGGGCCCAAGGTTTCCAGCAGAACATTGGCCAGAGCATAACATTGCCTCCATCGGCCTGGCTTCTTCCCATAGTGCATCCCGCTGCCATCCCTTCCCACACACATACCCAGCCATCCATCCACCTGATCTAAAAGAGAACATGATTCATCAGACCAGGCTACCTGTTTAAATTGTTTCTTGTTCCAGACCTTTATTATTGTCCTTTATTGCACTACGACTCCCAGAAGGTTTGGAGATACTCTGACCCAGTCGTCCAGTCTTCACTATTTGGTCTTTGTCAAATTCACTCGCTCATTCACTTGCTTATTTTTCCCACTTCCAAAAACATGAAATTCCAAAACTGACTGTTTACTTGCTTCTCAATATATTCCATGCCTTGACAGATGTCATTCAAACAAACTGATGGTTCAGATGATTCATGTAAACCACAAGTGAACCACTTGAATGAACTGAATCAGTCTAAAATGATTTAGATTTCCCAATTCTACATAAAGAGAGTAGACAGTTTAGAAGAAACTTGCAGGATTTGTAGCATTCCGCCACCATACCACTTGTTTTGGGAAAAGCTAGAGGGTTTTAAAAAGACTACTAAAAATATAGGCAGTAGCATCACTAGTTTTGGCAAATGGTATAACTCTAAAAATGCTTCACAAGATTTGTGAATGCAAAGCCTGTCTTCATTCACATGTTCTGGATCGTTCTTCCTCTTGTTAAAGAGGGAAACGGATGATGGTTTTGACTTGAGAAGTGGTGGGAAACAGGA
The DNA here is from genome assembly GCF_001515625.1 of Sinocyclocheilus rhinocerous. Classification (NCBI taxonomy): domain Eukaryota; kingdom Metazoa; phylum Chordata; class Actinopteri; order Cypriniformes; family Cyprinidae; genus Sinocyclocheilus; species Sinocyclocheilus rhinocerous. Next base: position 1,089,849 of record NW_015635037.1, on the reverse strand, counting down.
AGGAGAAGGCAGAGGAACCAGAGAAGAAAGCGGAGGTAAATTGCAGCTCTGGGGCACCTGTATGCTTTAGAGTACAAAAGGCAAAGGGTGAGACACAGCCTCACAAAAACCAAGAAAACAAATGAATGAAGGTGAAAGAAAGGAAATGCCAGAGAGGGTTACATAAGCCTGCAGTGAACTCCCTATCAATTTAAAGTTTTCTGCATCATGTCCCTGCGGCACCTCAAAACATGAAAGATTGCCTTTGTTCGTCATTTCTCTCTCTCGTTCTTTCTCTCTAGTTGTTTGTCGATCTTCTTTGCTCCGATTTTCTTTCCCATCAGTCTATTTAAGTTCCTTTTGCTTTTTGTTTGTAAAGTGATGCCTGAAAAAATTATACTCGGATGACAGGAAAAATGAGTAAGCAACACAATTTTACACAGTGATTGAACAGTTACAGCAAGTAGAAGAGGCAATTACTTAAAGTGTTTGTTAATTGTGCATTTACTTTCATTTTAGTTTCTTTTTTTTCTTTTTTTTGGTAGACCCTAATGTTGCTAAATCTCATTAAAATAGTTACAATGTTGTGTAAAAAAAATACTAAATCTATGGCAGAATTCATAACACCTGTTGTATTAAAACTCTGAACATCAGAATTTCTACATTCCTACTAGTAAAAGAGAATATTTTTCTGTTAAAAAAATGTGTTTTGCTAAAACATAAACACACGATTTGGGGGAATATTATTTAAAATATTTTTTTTTTCTTTGAAATTCCTAATCGAAACTAATCTAATCTAATTCAAAACTACTTTCCCTTTTTAGTGAGGTATAATTGCTACACTTTTTCAGATAAGTAACTTGTTTACCTTGACACTACCTCATTGTCCAGGGGGAAGATGGATTATAATTGGAAATTCACAATGACTTTCAACAAATAAAAAGAATCAATGAGTTAAACTATAATTACATATACAGAAACAAGTATATACAGGTATACTTTATAAAGACGTTACAAAAAAATTCTATACCAAAACAAATGCTGTTCTTTTGTACTTACTATTCATCAAAGAATCACAGAAATAAATCAATTAAAACTGTAAAATTTTACATTTTATTTTAAATTGTAGCCATATTTCACAATATTACTGTTTTTTTTTTTTGTGGCCCTTAAGTATAAAAAATTTCTTTCAAAAACATTTTAAAAAACCTTACCAATCCCAAACTTTTGAAGGGTAGTGTAAATATTGGTAATTGTTGATTTAAAATGTTAATAATGTGAAAAACTGAAATAACTGCAAGCATTGACTTGAATATCTACTTGGCATAAGGCCAGACTCGTCATTAAAAAACAGCTATGGATGGAGTTAATCGGATGAATGAGAGAAAAAAGAAAGAACAAACGAAAGAAAGAACAGATTGAAAGTTCTACTTCAGCTATTTTTGCTGCAGGATGTACAGACCTTTATGACTCAGTCTTCATGATTATGAATTACCAGACTATGCATAATGTTTACCAAAGGATCTTGTCTGAAATTCTCGTCCTCTAGAAGTAATTGCGAGTGCTCTTCTGTTCTTGATGATGACTGGTCTTTCTCTACTGTTCTCTGTGGCTTTCCTTCATTAGTACAGCAATCTAAACACAGGGAGCGCTGAGCTTGGCTCAAACATGCCTCTTACTTTGATTAGCAAGAGTGAAGCGTGCTCTCCAAAGATTATGTTGATATCTACCGTGAGAGCGTCAGCATCTGTCGAGTTCACAGACTTTAGTTTGCTCTGTAAAGTTTCACGAAGTTTCAGTCTTCAGTGCATCGTTTGGTCTTGTCTCTCCTTTTCTCTTCCATTGGGTGTTTTGCCTTTGTGTTTTCACTTCATGGTTCAAAAGAGAGATGAACATCACAGCCATCATGCTTCCTGAGAACCAGTCAGGGAGCCAGACAGCACCTCCTGTGGCATGCTGGGTAAGCTGCTTAAGTTGGGTAGCTGCCCACCAGCCCTCGAGACCCATTTTCTTTTATTAATGAATCTTTCTGGCTAGTTCCTTACTAATGCACACACCATATTTCACCCAGAATGAGCTTTTAAAGATCTTCAACCGTGCTTAACGCAGTCAGATACCAGAAGAGGATGTTTAAGAGCATGTGACTAAACGCTTGCCGAGACAGCATTTGGATTAATCAAAACAGACTGTCAAGTTTCCGTGGATCTATTTAGTTCTGAGACAGCTCAGAATCTGTGATCTGTGCGAGTCGAAATTTTCCACCCGTTGTCGTCCAGAACTCCACAACCCTCTACCCCATGCGTAGAGGAACCTTCCAGTCTGAAACCATCTGTTCGGACCACTGGTCTACACTCCTCTGAAACAATCTGTTCAGGATTGGAGGAGCGATTTCACCATGCTCCAGATACAGTATTAACATACAGTGGGGTCCAAAAGTCTGAGATTTTATGCTGGTTTCTTGGTTTAACATTTTCCATGGTTTAACATTTTTCATTACATTACACACATGTACTGTACAATATAGTCAGTGCTGGGCAATCACATACTCAAGCTGTTTCTCTCTTGCTTTGTCTCCCTCTCTGTGACCACACCCCTCAGTCTATACCTCAGAACAAGGTCATATATAATTTACAACTCCAATATCCGTCAAAAAGCATTGCATATTCATTAAGTCTTTCATGTCAGATGTTGAATTTGAAAGTGCGTAGAGTCAAAGCCCTCTCTGAACTCACATTTATATTTCTGTCATAAAATATGGAGTGATCTTTCGTGTTTTCTTTTATTTCTTTCCTTTTTTTTGTGCCATCCTATTTGATATTCCTATATTATCCTTTGCGAGGGTGATATTGAAAGCTTGTGACAGACAGAAGAAGAGTCGTGCCATTGTATTTAATAAGCACAAAGATCTGGAAAGTAATAATGAAAGGATTATGAAAAATAGCTCCTCAAAGTTGAATGCAAGGTTGCTTTTCTTATGCTGTCTGGTCATATCAAGCACCACAAATGAGCACCTTTCAGGACAGTTGACCAGTCTATCACTGTGTTTACACACACACACAAAAAAAAAAAAAACATCAGCTTCACCCTTAATAATCAACCAGCTAAAGAAGTAAAAATAAAGGATGCATATCAGGTAATCACAGCTACGATCATAGTCAGAAAAACAACAGAATTGTGATTGTGACATTACTTTTATACAATAGTTCAACAAACAAGAATTTAATATTGAATAACTTAATTTTAGAATTGTGTTGTTTGTTTTTGCCAGATAATTTGAATCAGTGTTTTTGAACCAAGTGGTTGAATGAGGCAATAACTTTTTCAACTTTAGTTAGTCTCGTTGTAAAAGAGCATAATAGGACCCCTTTAAATTAAATTAAATTTAATTTAATTTAATTTTAAATTATGTAAACCAAATATCACTCCACAATAGTAAAAGAATTACTGAAAATACTCAGTATAAACTCAGATCATTTTTAAATTGTTTGAATGCTGCACAATTTAATGAAGTAAAAAAATGCATTCAACTCTGCAACTGAGTGAATAATACTGTAAGTACGAACAAATTGTGAACTGCAATTGTGGTATTATTATTTTTGTGAAAATGTTATACTTTTCATGTAATTTAATAATATTAATTAATTTAATAATTTTATTATGAATATTTATTAATATATCATAACTGGTGTTGGAATGACCTAAAACATTTTGCATGGTTTCTATTTCTGCACATTGCACTGTGAAGCCCATCTGTGCAATCTCATTGGTTTAAAATACAAAGTTGTGCATCACTACATGCTTCATTGAAAACGTGTCCCATCATGCCTAGTAAAGATACTGACTAGGCATAGTGATGTTAGATTTGAAAGTATACAGAACTAAGATGGCGAGAGACATGTGGCAGTAAAGGATGAAATGGGTTACCTTGAGATTTTCCCTTTCTCTCTCTACACGCTGGAACTCCTGGCGCTCCTTGTCTAGAGCCACCTCTTTTGTGGTGATTTCATCTTTTAGCTGTTCGAACATGTGGTTCACGATCTTCACCTTGCGTTTCATCTCAGCATTCTGATCCTTGAAGTGAACACACGGAGGTGTGTGAGAAATTGGCCAAACTTATACACAAAGACAGCTGGGCAGACAGGTAGACAACCGCCCTAGCAGATTCACACTCAAAACACACACTTATTCTTCAGTGCAGTGAAAAAAAGTGACACAGCAGGAATGGGTCATCAGCAAAAAAACTGACAACAAAGGACAGTCTTTTATAGACCTGAAAAATAAGTCTTACACTTGAGTTTCTTACTGCAGCTTTCAAGGCTTCCTTTCCTGTGTTGACATATTTTCTATTGATACAGAAACTTTTGGGCTTTTCTTTTTTTTTTTAAATATATATAGGCAATAGACTTTGTTCATATCACAGTTATGAACCATGATTTGCTAGCGGTTTGCATGTGTCATTCGGATGCTGAATATTCTCATTCTAAAGGGAATCTGATTGGGTAAAAATTTGTGTAGTGCAGGATGAGTCATCAATATGTTGATCCATTTTCCTGAAAGAATATTTATGCATAAATGCATATATATAGTACAATTCAAAAGATACTACCAATCAAAAAAAAAAATTTTTTTTTTTTTAAATCAATGATTTATTCAGCAGGGACATATAAAAAAAATCCAGAAAAAAAAATGTAACAAGGTTTTCACAAAAATATTAAGCAGCACAACTGTTTTCAGCATTGATAATATGTTTCTTTGGCACTAAATCAACATGAATTATTTCTGAAGGATCATGTGACACTGAAGACTAGATCTGCTGAAAGTTCAACTTTGCCATTACACAAATAAATTACATTTTAAAATATATATTTAAATAGAAAATAGCAATTTTGAATTAAAATAATATTTTTATTTCATTTCATTTCATTTCATTTCATTTCATTTCATTTCACAGCCTTGGTAGAAGTCCAAAAGGTAGTGCATATAAAGGTAAGGTTTGTGGGAGAATATTAGCATACAGATGGCTTCAAAGCTAATAGACATTGGCTAAAAGCCACTAAACTCAAATTTTGATTTTACTGATATCAGTGAATGGACTAATTAAGGTTTCATGACTTCTGGATAAATTTTGCTATTTCAACTTCTACGTAAGCCAGAAACATACTGGAAAGACATGGGGGTGAGCAATAACAGCATTTTCATTTCATGGTGGACTTCTTCTTTAGTTAATTTGCTTGACCTGAAAGAGAAAAGTGACTATAGACAATGACAGTTCACACTAATTCTCCACTATCGAGCTCCTCACGGCAATGGTGAGAATGCAACTTGTGTTGCATTTTGAATTGCATTCAGACACATTTCGCAATGCATCAATGCGTGAAAATGTGTTTTGTGTAGCTAGAAGCTACATTCATGTACTTTCATAGTTTCAGGTCACACAGCAGGGAGGTTACCTGCTATTTCCGACTTCGTGCAAATGGGGCGATTTCCTGGACAAAGATTAATGTTCACACCACCCTACACAAGCTTCAGTTGGGCGAATTTCCCAAAGAAGTCATCCCATGGATCCACTGGCCTCTACGTCTGCTCTCATGCTCATGGGGAGCAGATCTGTAAGATGAAGGTCTACACACACACACATATACACACTTACCTTGGCCTCAATCAGGTTCTTGCTGAAGAGGTTCCTCTCTGTCCTGACATCCTCATAGAGGTTCTGCTGCTGCTTCAGTTTTGTTTCAGCTTCTGCGATTCTCTTCTTATACTCAAATATATGCATCTCCTTCAGTTTAATGTCCTCAATATTCTCAAGAACCTGAAAAGACCGACAGAGACAGTGGGGTTAAATCTGGAAAACTACAACTAGTCTTTAGCTCTGTTTGAAACCTGTCTGTTGTCTACATAGCAGCTTAAGCATCATAAGCATCCTACCTTATGATTGACAGTACAACGGTAAATCACACGCACACATATTTAGCTATATCACACGGTTAAAACAGACTTGGATAACACTTACAGTTTATTCAAAAAGATCTGTTCAGATTGTAGTCTTAAAACCAGGAAGAAAATTTGCATTTCCAAACACAGAACTGTTTTAAAATGTATGTTTAAGTCACGACTGTGTATGATTTATGTTGTAGAACAAAACATGACAGTCACTTTATATGTTAAACACAAACCTTATTTTACTCATAAATCAAAAAACACTATTCTAAAAAGCCATTAAAAAATTCCCCAGGGTTCCCATTGCGAATTAGCATTACAAATTAACAACACGACTAAACAGCTCTATAGAGTATAAAGTTAACATGTTGCCAAGCTAACACTCTAATCAGCACAAAATCAAGTACTGAGTAATACAGATACAGTAATACATTTTATTTAAATAGAACATTATAGATTAAATTCTTAACTTAGGTCATCACAGTGCATTTTGGAATTGCATATGTGATGCTGCTAATAACCACAAAAAATGCATAGTACAAATTAAAAATATTAAGTAAACATTGATTAAACGGATGGATGGATGGATGGAGAGAGAGAGAGAGAGAGAGAGAGAGAGAG
>NW_015635037.1:1080509-1083168 GCF_001515625.1 Sinocyclocheilus rhinocerous | reverse complement strand
TATAACTAGTTATGATTAATTATTCATATTTCCCCATGAGCTGATTCGCTACAGGTGCATTAGTGAGCAGAGAGAGGAAGGAATGAGTGACAGGCAGGAGGAGGATAAAATGGAGGTATTAGAGATAGAGGTGGAGAGAGAGAGAGAGAGAGAGAGAGAGAGAGAGAGAGAGAGTAATATATAGAGTAAGATATAGATAGAGTAAGATATGAATAATTAAAATAATTAATCAAAATAATAATTAAAATAATTATATTTAAATATTCTAACTTAAGGAAAATGCATGCTTAAAAAACATTTCAATCAATTTTATATATTTATTTTTTCCTCAATACCTGTTGTTTTTAGTGAAGAACACACAGTTCTTCTGGAATAATACAATTAATTAAACTCAACACTCCCAGTTTCTATTAATAATATATTATAGTTAATGTATAGTTAATATTATATAGGAGGCTTTCAAATATTGTGTTGGACACTGGGGGCCTTCGATTCAAAAAGGTTGAGAATGTTTTGAAAGAAAGGTAGGCCACTGTAATGTATGATTGCTTTATCTGTGAAAGATAAAAGTGATGCTCCCATAGATTTTGGTCAAAACAGGGTATAATGTGTGGCAACATCATTTTGTTGCCTGCTGCTTCGTACAGCCTATCTGCCAAAATTTTGGAAAAGTGTTTATGTTATTCATCAAGAGGTTATGCAACCTTGCACTGATGCAAATACAGACCCAGAATTGCCTTTACCTTTCTCCTCGCATGTCATGTTTTGATTTGCTTTCTTTAACTCAGATATATTCACATCAGGAGAAGTTTAGACAACCAAACAACTTGCCTTTATTGAATTTCACTGCAGTCTGAATAGTTGCCAATTCATGTTAACCTTTTCACTTGTGCATTTAGCAAAGCGCAAAAATACACAGTTTCAGTGCGGTTTGATTGAAATAACACAAAAAATATATATTTACTTTGTCCTGAGCACAGGCTTAAAAAATGCAAGGGAATTTAAAAGGGACGTTAAATTGATAGCAGAATGTGTCCAAGGCAATGCCATTCAAACTCACATATGCTACTGTATATTGCGGGTTAAATAGCTCCTGTAGTGATATTTTGACAACCGCTTTCAGACATACACGCCAAACACATTGTGTCTGTAGAGTGTCTTATAAAAAAGGTGCATGTGTCAGATGAGCCCACTGGTTGTAAATACTCAGTCCTTCTGAAAGTAGTGTGTATATAATCAACCAAAGCATGAGAAAATAACGCCAGTCACTTCCCGTAAATTCAGCAACTCACAATTCATAGTCAGCTCCGGGGCCTTATAAATCAAACTTACGAACACCGTAGAGTTTCTCCACCATCTCCTCTATAAATCTAGCTAAATTCACTGATCTGAACCTGGCAAAAGTCATACTTTTTTATCCCCTTAAATGTCATCCTATAGGACAATACATTGGTTTTGTCCACTGGGTGATTATGTGGAGCACCGCAGTGCATAGAGTCATCAATCATGTCAGATGTCAAACAATCTAACCTAGAAAAAGTCAAAAGAGAAATAGCATTACAGTACCATATCTTTACATTACATCTATATCTAGTATATGAAAACACATGTCCTCTTCTAAAGGAAAAAGGATTTATATATCAAGATTTTGTGCTCAAAAGTCTCACTTTATCACACAGCTTCACATTTACTGCTCATATAATGTTTACAAATGATTTTTCACGTACAGATATACAGGAGAACATGCATGCTCTCATTATTTTAAAGGTTCACCTATAAAATGCTAAGAAATTTTTATCAGTCTTATTATTCAGGACTAAAAGATGATCAGCCTTAATGGTTTTCTATAAATAACATGCCATTAATGATGGTGGAACATTGGTGAAATATAATGAGACAGTCTGGGGACGACATGAGCTGGCCTTATAAAAAATTACAGACTGAAGATCTACAGATTTGCATTTAAAATGATATTTGTAAAGACAGCTGTTTTCTAAACAACTACTGTATGTAATGCAATGCTAGTGTGTGAAGGGGGCAACAGATAATACTGCAAATAAATGTTTAATATCACTCTGTTTTTATGAAATGTCTCTAAAACTTCTGTGCCAAGAATTGAGAGCAAAGACGGCATTCTTGCACACTTCCTGCACCAGCTGAATGGGAATGCTAACGAATAGCTTACAGACTTATAGACCTACTTGTTTGAACCGTGTTTCTTATTTTAAATCAGAAGAATTTTTATTCTCTGCAAAGTACTAGCAAGCTACAGTTGTGGAGTCAGATCTCAGGAGGCAATCTCAAAACCATTAGCTAAGAGCTTTTTCAACACGCTGCCTTACTAATGCTTACGGCTGAGCATTTTTTACCTGGAATTAGATTATTAACTTTTCAAAAAATCTCACTGAAAGAAAGCAAATGTTAGCAATGCTGAATACATGAAAGCGATGTTGTGTCTCAAATAGCCTCTGGTTCCTAGGAAACTGTGATAGATGTTCCAAAATAAACACCTTCTGCAGTGCAACCTTCATGTAGCTGAAAACTGAAAACTGAAGGCGACTGCTTGCACTGTTTGGTGTGTAAGACAGTATAATGAGTGCTGTGAGTAAAGGCAGAATCTATAGATAGAAACAGTATGTCTGTTTCACTGTTTACACTG
>NW_015635037.1:1061091-1075758 GCF_001515625.1 Sinocyclocheilus rhinocerous | reverse complement strand
TATATATCTGATCATTTTGATCATTTTATTGCAAGAAACACTGTTAAATTATGTAAAATCCTGGCAATATTTTACAGTTAGGAGGATTAGTGTATATATATAGTAAAATTCTGATCATTTTATTGCAAGAAACACTGTTAAATTATGTAAAATCCTGGCAATATTTTACAGTGCAGATCTTTAGGAGGATTCAGCTAGTTTACACAGAAACAGGAACACTATTATATGGAATATATAATGTTTGGTCTTATCTGTTCAAGACAGAAAGAGAGTTAGAGGATGTGCCTGGAGCTGAATGTAAACCTGAATCCTCCAGTTCATGCTGCAGTGCACTTTCTCAACATAAAACCTGAGAAAACAAATGTCAGGGCAAATGCCAGGATGCTAAGGGGTGTGTAAACACCAAAAAATAATACAGATTTTTCATGGACTACTGTTCAAGACGGATATTTTTAGTACAAAGGTATTTAATGACCATCACATCATAGTCTGTAATTATAATTAACGCCACCGCTTTCTGATTTGAAGAAGAAAAAAACCGTCAACAGATGGTTTTAATCACCAGAACATTTAATTTAAAAGAATAACTTGAGAGCAGCAGAAACTTTCTAGCAGCAAATTAAAGTCTTACTAATTGACTCTATCTGGCCAATCAGTCATCTTAAAAATACTTTTTTTTTTGCATCTAATGCATTTCCACAAGTACGTTATTTAAATGAATGACACATTAACTGAGAATAGCAGGTGACACATTAGCCAAACTGTAATTTTCTCATGTTATAAGGTCTCTTATAAAAGGTCATGGTGAGATAATGAAGCAAACTGCAGAGCTCATTTACAGGAATAGTTCGCCCCAAAATAATAATCCTGTCATCATTTACTCACCCATATGTCATTTCAAACCTGTATGACTTACTTTCAACCATGGAACACAAAAAAAGTTAGCACAGTAAATAATAACAGAATTTTCATTTTTGGGTGACTGGCCCTTTAAGAAATGTAGATTATCGATATAAAGTTGAAATACCATCATGTAATTAAAACAGGTTAAACATCAGACTCAATCAGACCGTTCTCTAATTATGTTGTTCACGGCACGTTTGACTTAACTTGATAGTTGCCCATTATACCTAAACAAGTTAGGCACCATAAGTGCCTAAACGTTACTGCCTTGAAGTGTGTATAATTAGCCAAACTGTAATTTTCTCATGTTATAAGGTCTCTTATAAAAGGTCATGGTGAGATAATGAAGCAAACTGCAGAGCTCATTTACAGGAATAGTTCGCCCCAAAATAATAATCCTGTCATCATTTACTCACCCATATGTCATTTCAAACCTGTATGACTTACTTTCAACCATGGAACACAAAAAAAGTTAGCACAGTAAATAATAACAGAATTTTCATTTTTGGGTGACTGGCCCTTTAAGAAATGTAGATTATCGATATAAAGTTGAAATACCATCATGTAATTAAAACAGATTAAACATCAGACTCAATCAGACCGTTCTCTAATTATGTTGTTCACGGCACGCTTGACTTAACTTGATAGTTGCCCATTATACCTAAACAAGTTAGGCACCATAAGTGCCTAAACGTTACTGGCTTGAAGTGTGTATAGAGCGGCACACACACATTGCACTGTTGCGATAGCAACAGTTTTATAAAGTCATCAGTAAGATGACTCACACAAGCATGCTAAAGTACTACAGAGTGAAGAAATGCCTTCAGGGATTACAAGACAAAAACCAAGAGACTCTCGACTCTCAACAACTCTTAGAAAGTAAAACATCGTAAGAGAAAGAAATGTGAGGGGATTTGAATTTTTTTCACTCTTAGGCCTAAAACATACTTTATGCAAGTATGAATGTAAATACATCAAACTACACAAGCTATATTTAATTTATCATGTTTTGAAATGGGTTCAAATTCAATACACATCTCAGTGCAATTATGTGTTGCATTCTCAGTACTGCCACAAGGTGCGCTATAGCTTACACTCAATGTTCAGATAGATAGATAGATAGATCACCACATTGTTTCATTTCTGAATTAATTCACATTTTTTGATTGATTGATTGATTGATTGATTGATTGATTTCAAAGTTGTAAATAAAACAGATTATTGTAGCATGTTTTTAAAAAATAGTATTTGAGTCTAATACTTTAATTTCCACATTTAATTCAGTTTCACACCTAATTGTGTTTCTTTTTTCCCTTTTTCTAATTTAAATATTTTATACAAATCGTCTTTACATTAATAGTCATTTTGTAGGTTTTTCCTCTGTCCTCAGTTTCACTTTCTATCCTCTTTTGTAAAATCCCTACAACAAAAGCCACCATTAATGACATCATCCTTCAGAAAGTGACATCATGTTTGGTTGTTTAGTTGGCTTGTCTCATGTTAAATCATTCTGTTTTGATAAAAAAAAAAATACAGAAACTAGTATGATCGTGTGTGTGTGTGTGTGTGTGCTGTACCTTCTTGGTGAGCTCACTGGCCTCGTTTATGTAGCGATCCCTCTCTTTCTCCAGCTGGTAGATGATCTTTCGCTGTTTCTGGGCTTCGTCCCTGTAGTTTAAAATCTCCTGTTCCAGAGTCTTCTTTGACTGTTCGTGTAGCTTAACAATGGTCTGCTGTTTGTCTGTTTCATTGGCCGCCTTGATCATATTCTGGAAGAAACATGCACACGCCGACACAAAGAGGTTACGCAAAAGATCAATCTGTAAATATACTTAGCAAGAGTGACTCAAGATTTTCAGAAAACAGACGTAAAAAACCGAGCTTGAGAATAGGATGTTTATTCTGTGCTGTATTGCTGTTCAATAGATCAAAGGAATGATTCTCCAAGGTAAGCTGATATCAAAAGCCGTGTTTGTATGCCACAGTGTGTGTGTGTGTGTGTGTGTGTGTGTGTGTTTGTGAGACAGAGTGTCTCCTGTGCAATTAAATATGAATATCCTGTTATTTTCATACGCGCAATAGCAATGCAATATTCAGCATGTCAGCAGAAACATCATGCACCTTCTCTTGTTTTCTGAAATCCATCTGTGCATCATAACAGTGTGGGGAAGCTATGAGAACTGTGAAAATGCAGAACCTCTGCAGAAAATTAGCCCTAAGGATAAAAATATAAACCATAAAGACTCGCCGAAAAGCTTACCTGGTATTAATATTAGTTTCAAGAGATCCAAAGCACGTCCAAAACATTTAAGATCAGATCACTCAAACTAGCAGAGCTAAAACAAAGATTTAAAGGGATAGTTCACCCAAAAATGAAAATTCTGTCATTTATTACTCACCCTTATCTATAGACAGCAAGGGTCCTACCATGATCAAGGCACAGAAACGTAGCAAGGACATCTTTAAAATAGTCCATGTGACATCAGTGGTTTAACCGTAATTTTATGAAGCTACGGAATACTTTTTGTGCGCAAAAAAAACAAAAATAATGACTTTATTCAACAATTCTTCTCCTCCGTGTTACCTATAGCGCCATTTTGGAGAATATCACGACGTATGCACCTGCTTTTCCTGCATGTAAACAATGCAAGTGCATGGTGCTGTTGATGTAGAACAGGCATACACTATGCCTTGTTTACGTGCAGAGGATAGCATGCGCATGCATTGTGATATTCTCCAAAATAGCGCAATAGGTTTGCGTACAAAAAGTATTCTCGTAGCTTCGTAAAATTATGGTTGAACCATTGATGTCACATGGACTATTTTACTGATGTCCTTACTACGTTTCTGTGCGTTGATCGTGGTAGTTCCCTTGCTGTCTATGGAGGGTCAGAGAGCTCTCGGATTTCATCAAAAATATCTTAATTTGTGTTCTGAAGATGAACAAAGGTCTTACTGGTTTGGAACGACGTGAGGGTGAACTATCCTTTTATAAGGGGGCTTTTCTATGTGAGTGATTCATTTGATTAATTATTTAATACATTGTCTAATTAATCAAATAATAATCCTAAATAAAAAAATAAAGGTTTTAGGGGCTTTTTGGTGTGTGATTCATTTGATTAATTAATTGATATATTATTTAATTATTAAATAATAATCTAAATAAATAAATAAAGGTTTTAGGGGCTTTTTATATGCATGATTTATTTGATTAATTGATATATTGTTTATTTAATTAAATAATAATCTAAATAAATAAAGGTTTTAGGGCTTTTTATGTGTGTGATTCATTAAATTTTTTGATATACCGTTTAAATAATTAAACAAAACAATAATCTAAATAAATAAATAAAGATTTTAAGGGCTTTTTAATGTCTGTGATCCATTTGATTAATTGTTTGATATATTATTTAATTAATAAAACAAACACATACATATTTTTTACATTTTAGGGGCTTTTAATGTGTGATGTGTAATGTGTGTGTGTATGATTTATTTGATGAATTATTTGATATTTTTCATTAAACACAAATAATAATGTAAATATATAAAGGTTTTAGGGGCTTTTTATGTGTGTGATTAAGTGATGAATTATTTGATATATAATTTATTTAATAAATAGTCCAAATAAATAAGTAAATCTAGAATAATAACAAATAATAATCAAAATAAACAAAATTGTATTAATAAAAGTTATTAATAAAATGACATACAGTTTGTACAGTATAAAAACCATTACGCCTATGGAATGTCCCCATAAAACATGGAAACACACAACATGTGTGTGTGTGTGTGTGTGTGTGTGTGCGCCTACTTAACCATATTTTGGGGACAAATTGAGCTAAACCTGACAAAATCTCCAAAAACCTTCCTTTGGGGATGTCCTCATTTGTAAAACTGGTATAAAAATAAAGTAAACAAAGTTTTTTTTTAATTGTGAAAATGCATAAAGTTTCCTGTAATGGGTAGGTTTAGGTGTAGGGCAATAGCACATACAGTTTGTACAGTATAAAAACCATTACGCCTATGGAATGTCCCCATTTAGATAGCTAAGTAAACGTGTGTATGTGTGTGTGTGTGTTTTCTTTAAGGTGGGTTTATTAAATTTTTGTACATTTTATCAGAAGTCGTTTTCAAGACATTCTGTAAGGAAAAACATTAGAAGTTAGAAACACGTGTCCACACACACACCTTATTCAGGATGTCCCTCTCCCGCACCAGTTCATCTATAGCCTTCTTGTCCATATCCATCTGCTTTTTTGCAGTCTCCATTTCTAAGAAAAACAGAAAATTAAGCTCTTATTATTTATTTTTTAGTTATTCTTCCAAAGCCAGCGGGATATAGTGCTAATTGTTACTTTTCTTTTTGAAAGGCTTTCCGCTAATAGGGTTGTTTTCAGAAGCACTTTCCACAGTCTGTGAAGGACCAACGTAAAATAATTACACAATTCAAAAAGCCCATTATACGGCTGTAGGCATAAGAAGGTAGAAAAGAGAACTGGGACACAGAAAGACTAAAAGAAAGAGCGGGAATGAGCGAAACGGTATCTCGGCCGTCAGCGAGCAGGTGTGCATGAGTGGACATTGCGTGGCCGCGCTGTCATGTGAAATGGCCATTCCATGTTCTGTCCTCACATGACCCCGCCTCCTCTTCTCCTCGGACGGCCAGCTCACTGACCCCACTGTCACAGCCCATCTCATCAATCACCCAGCCAACCCTGATTAAGATGACAACATCCATCACCGTGGAAACCCTGATTAAGATGACAACAGGGCTCTGGCTCCATCCATCAGCCGTCAAACACCCTCCGTTCGAACCGTCCAATCAGAGCCTGGAGACTTTCACTAATATGAGGATTTCTTTATAAATTACTGGCTTGATGACAAGTCTGATCATTTGTCAAACTGCACAGATGGGATCAAGGACACTGCGATAAATTAAGTGCAGAGTAAGGAGGTTTTGTTTTTGTCGTTCCATGAAACTTCCACACATGCTATTTCCCCTCCATGTTTGGCAATTCCAAAGCGCATAAGAAATTAGAAGAAATGTTACAGGGAGTTCTAATTGGATCGCAGAACAGCAGGGAAAAACATGCTAAATGCTAATAATAAGAAGCAATTAACCATGTAGTAGATAAGAGCAAAATTAATAGCCATAACAACTGTTAAAGGGGAGGAGAAAACTTTCTCTTTGTTTTTAACATCATTTTGCATCTCTTTTGTTGTTAACATCAAAGGCTATGCATCCAAGAAACTTTTACTGTATTTTGGCACAATTTTTTCTCATTTAATAAACCAGATGACAACATTTTCAGGTTACATGACGGAAGAAGAAGAAGAAAAAGAAGAAACAAAAAAGATTTGTTATGTGTGGTGAATTATCATCTGCCAAAGGCATGAAACCAACAAAATTCAAGAGACATTTAAAAAAGAAAATGTCCAGTTCAAATTTTCTGATGCTGTTAATAATAAATAATTTAAATGATATTCATCCATTATTTATTTTATATAAATTATATTATAAATTATATTATTTTGATTTAATTATTGTATTGTGAATATTGTTGATCATATAGTTCATGATCATATTAATAAATATTAATATAATTATAAAGTATATTGTATTTATTTATTTATTTGTGACCCTGGACCACAAAACCATAACAAAATCATAATTAGCACGGGTATATTTGTAGCAATAGCCAACAATACATTGTATGGGTCAAAATTATCGATTTTTCTTTCATGCCAAAAATCATTAGGATATTCAGTAAAGATCATGTTATATGTAACGTTATAATTTTAATAGAAATTTCCTACCGTAAGTATATCAAAACGTAATTTTTGATTAGTAATATGCATTGCTAAGAACTTAATTTAGACAACTTTAAAGGCGATTTTCTCAATATTTTGATTTTTTTGCACCCTCAGATTCCAGATTTTCAAACAGTTGTATGTCGGCCAAATATTGTCCTAACAAACCATACATCAATGGAAGACTTATTTATTTTTTATTCAATTTCAAAAAATGTATTATTTAAAAAAATAATAATAAATTATTTGTTTGTTTGTTTGTTTATATATTCATGCATTCAATGGTGAAACGCCACTTTATGTCCAGTACAAAATCTTGAAGCAAAACCAGCTTTGTAGATCCACTGTATAGATTCCTAAACACAGAGCACAAGAAACAGTTTCTAGCCACAGAACATCATGAAACAGCCAAATTAAAAGATTCCTTGAAAGTTTACATTCACATCAAAGAATAGCAGAAGGACGGTCTTTTGTGCAGCAATTCTACTAACAACCTACTCAGACAAAGCTCTCTGGATTACAGGTCTGATAGTCAATAATTGATGAGACTGATGGAAGTGTCCAGCTACAATGGCCCTAGGGTTTCCCTGAGCAGTGCAGACTGTATGGTGTGAAGATAACACTGAGGTTAAGCACCAACACTCCACAGACCTCGTCATTTAGCCAATGCTTTGATCTAAAGTGACCAGCTTTACAGGGACAGTCCCACTGCAGCAACCTAAGTGCTGTGTTCAACGGCACAATGCTGACGGCTCAACCTGCAGCATTCTGGTTATCAGACCAGATCTTTACCACTGCGCTATCTAGCCCATCAGACACTGCTGAAGCCATTAGGATCCACTGTCTTTCCAGCACTGAGTCTTCTGAGAAATCTATCTTCACATGCTCAGCTGGGATGAACAGATCATGGTTATCATCAGGGTAATGGATGCTGGTGTTGGTGAGAGGTCATAGTGGTTGGAAAAAGAAAGATGGAGTGAGCAGGTGTGGAGGGGAGAAGCAAGAGAAGAGAGACCAATCTGTCAAAGAACAGATTCAGATCATATGTCATTTACCACAAGTATGTGTCTCAGATTTTAAAACACAAACTACTAGAAGATGAAACATCTGCACATCTTTTAAACGTATAAGCACATGGATCTCTTTAATGGTGGTTTGCTTCACAGCTCAGATTTTACACTGGACATCAATTTGCAAATTATCTACTGTATAAAAGTTACAAAAATGCTCAAAGATTTAAATGGATTAATAGATTAAAGCATTAATATTTACCAAGACCTGCAAAACAAAACAAACAAAATAAAACAAAACATTCTATGGAATGACTAGAACAATAGTAGCACTACATAACTAAATATACTGAATAATATAATAAATTATGATTAAATTCAAACTGCTTTATTATTAGCCTTAATATTACTATGACCTGCATGGCCCATAAAATAAAATAAAATAAAATAAAATAAAAAAATAAAATAATTAAAAATAAAATAAAATATTATGTACCACATACTGTACATGCTGGGACATAATATAAAAACATACAACATAACAGCATAATTATTTATTTGGTTTAAATGTGTTAATATGTTCCACATACATTCTGGGAATAAAATAAAATAAATAAATAAACAAAATAATTACTTAAAACAAGCTACAATGCTGGGGGAAAAAGTAATTAAATAAATTGCATATATTAAATAAAATAAAATTAAATTAAATTAAATTAAATTAAATTAAATTAAATTAAATAAAATAAAAGTACTGCATAAATGTTAAATAATAATTAAATATAGCCTATAACAAACGTTAGGTTAAACGTTAAGCATTGTATCAGTATGGGGTGGTATTAGGTGATACATTTAAGTGACACATTTGCCTTTGAAGTGCACAACAACAGATTTGGTAAGCTTTTCCTAGCTTTTAAAATTTGATAGACCCATTTATTTTTGCTAAATTAAATTACAACATTTTTTAGATCAGACCTGCGACCCATTTTTGGGTCATAACCCACTGATTTACAACATGATCCCGCATGATCCTGTAAACATTGCTTTTCAAGCTGATTTTGATAGTTAATGCTATTTCGCTCCATTCATTTCCCCTTTTTATTGTTTCGTTATATCACCCTTGTTCAACTTTACAAAGCACAAATAAACAAAGCGTTTTATGCCTCCAGATAAGCAGTCTAAGCTCTGAACATGAATTAGACACAGAGGCTAAGGTCACTTTATCACCCCAGAATCCAATGTTTCATTTCCCTAAAGACTCTGGAACTGGTGCACACACACACAGGGCCTTTGGGGGTGTGCAAGGAAATATTTTTAATTGAACTATAAATTAACAGGTTTGACATGAGCTACTGTGTCACACATGAAAATGTTTTCTTGACAAATAAAATCAAGCATTATGTGAGTGTGATGTAAGTGTTTTTAAGGCTACAATGTAACAGAAATATATCACACTTGTCTCTGAGACAGCCATAGGCCCTCTAAACAACATAAAAGAGTCAGGTGCCCAAGGTTTTTTTAGCCAATCGAAAACACTCTTTGGTTCTTAATCATTGTGTGACTTTGTGATTGGGGCGGGATTTTGGATTGAAGGCATGAGATTGGCTCGGCCTGGCAGAATTTAGCAAAACATGAAATCCCAGCCTTCAAGACCTTGCCTCAGTGTCAGCTACTGATAATTTTATTACCAACACTTCTGTCACAAATACCTGTGCCTAGTTTCATAATTTGCACAAGAGTTAATTAGTAGCCTGTATCATTCAAATTAGCAAAAATACACAATTAATTACAGGTGGACGCCCTGAGAAGATATAATGATAATTAGACATGATTTAAAAGTGAAACTATCAATGAATCCCAATTTTTATGAAGCTTGCACTACCACGCAGATCTGAAATGACTAAATATTCTCTGAAACAGAATGTTTGTTGAGTCCCTCAGTTGTCCTCACTGTGAAAAGATGGATCTCAAAATCCTACAGACATTGTTGGAGAGGGTTCAAATACACAAAAATGCTGGAAAACCAAAGAATCTGTGGGACTTGAAGGATTTTTCTGAAGAACAGCAGGTAGTTTAACTGTTCAGGACAAACAAGGGACTCATGAACATTTAGATCATTTAGATAACAACACAGTATTAACAATCAAGGGGATGTAAACTTTTGAACTGGGTCATTTTTATAGATTCAACTATTATTTTCTCTTGTGGACTATATGTAAACATCTTTTATGTGAAATATCTTGTTCAGGTCAGTACCAAATAAACAATAACATGCATTTTGTATGATCCCTCTTACTTTGGTAAAATAATTAACATTTTGCGGATTCTGAAAGGGGGATGTAAACTTTTGACCTCAACTATATATATATATATATATATTTATCATCTGATAGTTACATATTTAAAAATATATTGCCCATTGAAAGAGACAATGAAACTATAATTTATCTTACCAAAAACCAGCTATCTAGATTTTCCAATCAGCAGGGAAGAACAGGAGACAAACAGGACAGTATGTGCCAGTGGAAATGAAAATCAGACATGTGGAGAGCAGAGGAAAGAGGTCAAATGAAAAAAAAATTGAACTACATGTATTCATTGTTTGAATGTAATTACTCTCAGCTCTATCTTCCTTCAAAACGTATTACCTTTGTTTAGGAAAAAAAAAGAAAGAGAACAAAGAAAGGAAGATGATGGCTTTTGAACAGATGTGGAAAAGAGGTCTTAACTCAAGTCTTCTTGATAATGTTAGTCAAGGTTTCTTTCTCTGAAAACATCGTAATTTAGTTTTAAATTGTCCATTTTGCAGCCTCTCTTTGTGCAGGTTGTCACCCCAGTCAAAGCTGCCCAAATATACTATTTTATTTGATGAAACAAGCAGCGAAAGAGAAATATTGTGAAATATTACTACAATTTAAAAAAACTGTTTTCTATTTTAATATATTGTAAACTATAATTTATTCCTGTGATGACAAAGCTGTGTTTTCAGCAGCCATTCCAGTCTTCAGTGTCACATGATCATTCAGAAATCATTCTAATATGCGGATTTGCTGCTCAAGTGTGATACGTTAAGACCAGTATGATTTCAGAATGTCTTATTTCTTAGCTTGGCTGTATGAAAACAAAAAGCATCACAAGTTCTGCTGTCCATGATATGACTCGTTTAAATAAATTAGACCCTGCATGGAAAGCAATAATGTAGGCTGGACTGTACAGTACCAGTACAGTGGTAAAGATCTGAATAGAGCTGTGGAATTGCAAAGAATTCGAATAAATGTATAACTATGCTATATGACTGTGGAAATTCATTTTACTACAGTGGCATTTCATATTCATACAGATTTAAATAATACATTTATGCTGTAGAGTTCAACTGTGGGTAAGTGTGTGTGCGTGTGTATGTTCTTGCCTCTATCCAGTCCAGTAATCTGATTCTTCAGTGTTTCTCTCTGATTCTCCACCTCCACTTTCTGTTCCTCCATCTGTCTGAGTCTCCTCTGCACCCCTTCTCTCATTTTGGTAAGTTTAGTGATCTCCTGTTTCAGCTGGGTTACTTCCTCTTCTTTCATCTGAACCACACAGGACATGAGCCATTAGTGTGTACATGTGAAGCCCAAACTAGTCATCACTAGTTAAAAGCAACCAAACCAGGTTCATGCAGAAAATCTGTAAAAACGCAAATATATACACTGCCATTCAAAAGTTTGGGGTCCGTAAAATGTTTAATGTTTTTGAAAAAAAGGTCTCTCATGCCCGCCAAGGCTGCATTTATTTTATAAAAAATACAGTAAAAACAGTAATATTTAAAATAACTTTTTCTATTTATTATATGTAATTTATAACATTTTCGAATTTAAAATGTCATTTATTCCTGTGACACAAAGCTGAATTTTCAGCAGCCATTACTCCTGTCTTTAGTGTCACAGAAAACTCTTTACTGACACCTTTGTTTTGAACAATTTAATGAATCCAGGTTGGAAAAAAAAAAATGAATTTATAAAAAAAAATAAAAAAATACTGACCTTAAACTTTGAATGGTAGTGTACATTAAATACGTAATTTTTACATGCTATTTTACACTTATGCTTCTTGTGGGCTTGGAGTGTGCATTGTGGATTGTGTTTATATCATCACTGTGAATTGAATAACTGACTGATTGACTAATATAAATGCCAATAGATACACAAGATGATAATTGCCAGAGTATAAGCTGAACACATGTACATGTATTAGGAGCAAGAATGCTCTAGGATGCTAAAACTGTGCCCCCTTGTGGCCAGCATGAGGTTTGCGATCATTCCTCATTCACACTGACTCACAGGGCGAGCTGGGAGTGCCAACACTACAAACAGGGTGCAGTAAATTAGAAATGGGAATCTAGTTTGCACAGTGTTGCGCAGGTTGACTTTGCCTCTCTCTCAAGAGTGCTGCAGATAATGAAGATAGAAAGAAAGCCTCACGTGTTCAGTCAGTCTGTGTGAAACAGAATTAGTCTTTTTGTTCCCTTATTGGTCAATAATACTACACTACAAAAGATGTGCCCATATTAAACTGAATGCCTAACAATACAGCTTCAGCATATCCTGCAGAGAGGTGCATTCATCCCAATTGATCTCCCATCAGACTCAAGCCACTAGAATACAAGCCAGAACAAAGAGAATACAGGGCATTTCATTAAATGTAACATTTGCTGTATTAACTCCAACGGTGACTCAGTTGGAAGCCTGACGGAAGTTTCGAGCAGGAAAGATCCATCACTAGTCTGACGGGAGAGGAAGAGGAACGGAAACCTTCGTCCTCTAGAGCTCTAATTATATAAGAGCGAGACGATTTTGTCAGATTTAAAGAGGGCAGCTCCATAAATCTGTAGGTTTGTGTGTGTGCACCTACAGTTGGATGTCGAGAATTGATTGCCTGTGAAGTACTGTGGGGTAGAGGTTTGTACATTCCTCTCTAGGAATGAGGTGAAGTACTAGTTTTTTTTTTTTTTTGCTTACACACAAAATCTTTACTTGCCACACAATTTCTGAAACCTGACATTCAAACACCGGAAACACACACCAAATCTGCAGAACCATACACTAATTCTCAGCTTTTGACTCAGTTTTCAATTTCATAGAACAATTTTGCAAAGCACAACACACAACATTCTCTATGTAGCACACAAAAATCTAACAGGAAAACACCGGAAACACACACCAAATCTGCAGAACCATACACTAATTCTCAGCTTTTGACTCAGTTTTCAATTTCATAGAACACTTTTTGCAAAGCACAACACACAATTCTCTATGTAGCACACAAAAATCTAACAGGAATTCATATCATGGCAAAGGTGTTTGCAAATGTTTGCTTTTGAGCTGTGTTTGTGATATTTTGAATGCAGTGCTTCATTTTGCAGGAGATGTGAGGCATTTTGCATTTTGTGTGTGCAATTCTTGGATTTGTGTGTAAAGTTTTGAAAATGTAAGTAGTTGAAAAAAACTGTATAAGGATACTGTAGTAATAAAATTGTCCCCAGACTTTAGAAATTCTGGCCTCAAATGTAAAATGCAAAACATATACACAAGTGTTCTATGTGTGTGTGTGTGTGTACCTTCAGGTCCAATGCTCGCTGCTGGTTCTGTTGGGAGAGTTGCTCTAGGCTGATGCCGTTTTGTTCATTATCCTGCAGGATTTTATTGTTTCGATGTTGGAGTTGTTCCATTTCTTTACTGGTTTTCTCATTTATAATCTGTCAGAAAGAATACAAATTACTTTCACAAGTTCTGCATGTGTGTGTACATTTTTTCCCAACCTAGCTATTCTGTATGACAAAATAGTTGAAAAATGTCTTTAGATATTAGCTAAATTTGACAAACCCTCCCTCTAGAGAGATTCTCAATACAGAAACTTACAACTTTTGTAACTTTTACATAAAGTTAGTGTTTAATCCAGAAAGTTTTCTGTTAGGGTTATGGCAGTTCAAATGAACTAAGATGCCCTACCATTCACTTTCATGATACTTTATATCACTTCTTCACCCACTGACCCTAGATCAGAGTTTCTTACTTTGTGTTCCTGGAGCTGTTGTTCCAGTTTCTGCTGATCATCCTGCAGACGCTGACTCTGCTGAGTCAGTGATTTAATCTCAGATTGTTTGGACTCCAGGTCAGTTTGAAGCTGCTTCACTTCTTTTTCCAACTTCTCCTTCCTCCTGGTTTCCCGATGAATCTCATTCTGACGCACCTGGATGTCCTGCTGGAGCTGTGAGAGAGACAGTTTTGTTCCAAATGGCATAAATTATACCTACAATGGGCACTATCTATCTATCTATCTATCTATCTATCTCTATCTATCTGTCTATCTATCTGTCTATCTATCTGTCTGTCTAACTAGCAGCAGCCAGTGTGTGCAAATGACCATTACTTTCAACCCTTCCACTGCTTTAACTTTTGGAGGCACTTCTAAATGGAATTAATTCAGAGTTTAAAGTGGTTTGTCAGACCTCTTATTGATTTTCTTACTGTGCTATGCACAGTAACCACTTTAAGCTAGTTTATTTTGCCAGGGAGGTGACAGAGGAATCAAATCTGTCCAAATTTACAAGTTTAAGTGCCACATTCACAGGGTTAATGTTCCATTTCTCACAACATACAAAGATACAAGCACTGCTAGAAATTCCTATGTGTTTGAAGAGTAAAAATCACCACATACCATATTTCAAATATTGATTTGCTGACACAGATGGAAATTTGAGACAAAAATGCTTTCATTTATCCTGAAACGTTTTCAAAACTGGAGTTAAGCACTGCTGATATTGATGCCTGATATAAAATGAGCCAATTATATTTTTGAATTCATGTTTTTGCATGTTCTTGTACTTGCGTATGTACTCTGCACACTCACATAAAGTTATCACAAGACCCACACTCTTAAAAATAAAAAAGGTGCTTCAAAA